>NW_026590677.1:5545093-5569738 GCF_907164565.1 Psammomys obesus
ACTCCTGTCATAAGTTCAATGCACATCCCATTTGTCTTTCTAAATGAAGATTAATCACCTTCGCCTGTGTCCACTTTCTTGATTATCTTCTTTAGGTGTGTAGATTTCATTATGTTTATCATGTCTTGTAGGTCTATATAAGACCTATGTCTTATGAACATTGATGCAAAAATGCTCAATAAAATACTTGCAAACCGAATCCAAGAACACATCAAAGATATCATCCACCATGACCAAGTAGGCTTCATCCCAGGAATGCAAGGGTGGTTCAACATACGGAAATCCATCAATGTAATCCACCACATAAACAAAATGAAGGAGAAAAACCACATGATCATCTCCTTAGATGCTGAAAAAGCATTTGACAAAGTCCAACATCCATTTATGTTTAAAGTCTTGGAGAGATCAGGGATACAAGGCACATACCTAAAGATAGTAAAGGCAATATACAGCAAGCCTATAGCCAACATCAAACTCAATGGAGAGAAACTTAAATCAATCCCACTGAAATCAGGGACAAGACAAGGCTGCCCACTCTCTCCATATCTCTTCAACATTGTACTTGAAGTCCTAGCCAGAGCAATAAGACAACTAAAGGAGATCAAGGGGATACAAATCAGAAAGGAAGAGGTCAAACTGTCACTATTTGCAGATGATATGATAGTATACATGATCGATCCCAAAGATTCAACCAGAGAACTTCTTCAGCTGATAAACACCTTCAGCAAAGTGGCAGGATACAAAATCAACTCAAAAAAATCAGAAGCCCTCTTGTATACCAAAGACAAAAAGGCTGAGAAAGAAATTAGGGAAACAACACCCTTCACAATAGCCACTAATAACATAAAGTACCTTGGTGTGACTCTAACCAAGCAAGTGAAAGACCTGTTTGAGAAAAACTTCAAGTCTTTGAAGAAAGAAATTGAAGAAGATCTCAGAAGATGGAAAGATCTCCCGTGCTCATGGATTGGTAGGATTAACATTGTGAAAATGGCCATCCTGCCAAAAGCAATCTATAGATTCAATGCAATTCCATTAAAATACAAACTCAATTCTTTACAGACCTTGAAAAAAAGATTCACAGCTTCATATGGAGAAACAAAAAACCCAGAATCTCCAAAACGATCCTGTACAACAACAGATCATCTGGAGGTATCTCCATTCCCGATCTCAAGCTGTACTACAAGGCAACAGTAATAAAAACTGCATGGTATTGGCATAGAAACAGAAAGGAGGATCAATGGAATCGCATAGAAGACCCAGAAATAAACCCACACACCTATGAATACTCAATATTTGACAAAGAAGCCAAATCCATTCAATGGAAAAAAGACAGCATCTTCAACAAATGGTGCTGGACCAACTTGATGTCTACATGCAGAAAAATGAAAATAGATCCATATTTATCACCCTGCACAAAACTAAAGTCCAAGTGGATCAAGGACCTCAACATAAAACCAGATACTCTAAATCAGCTGGAAAAAAAAGTGGGAAACAGCCTAGAACTCATTGGCACAGGAGACAACTTCCTGAACAGAACACCAACAGCACAGGCTCTAAGAGCAACAATCAATAAATGGGACCTCATGAAACTGAAAAGCTTCTGTAAAGCAAAAGACACTGTCATCAAAACAAATAGACAGCCTATAGATTGGGAAAGAATCTTCACCAACCCTTTATCTGACAGAGGGCTAATATCAAGTATATATAAAGAACTAAAGAAGCAGAAAAGCAACAAACCAAGTAATCCACTTAAAAAATGGGGAACAGAGCTAAACAGAGAATTCTTGAAAGAGGAACATCGAATGGCAGAGAAACACTTAAAGAAATGCTCAACCTCATTAGCCACTAGGGAAATGCAAATCAAAACGACCCTGAGATTTCACCTTACACCCATCAGAATGGCCAAGATGAAAAACTCAAGTGATAGCACATGCTGGAGAGGTTGTGGAGAAAAGGGAACCCTCCTCCATTGCTGGTGGGAATGTAAAGTGGTTCAACCACTCTGGAAGTCAATCTGGCGCTTTCTCAGACAACTAGGAGTAGTGCTACCTCAAGACCCAGCTATGCCACTCCTAGGTATATACCCAAAATTTGCTCAAGTACACAACAAGGACATTTGTTCAACCATGTTCGTAGCAGCTTTATTTGTAATAGCCAGAACTTGGAAACAACCCAGATGTCCATCAATGGAGGAATGGATACAGAAATTGTGGTATTTTTACACAATGGAATACTACTCAGCAATCAAAAAGGAGGAAATCATGAAATTTGCAGGCAAGTGGTGGGATCTAGAAAAGATCATTCTGAGTGAAGTATCCCAGAAGGAGAAAGATAATTACATTTTATTTATTTTGTATTCCCCCATAAGCTCCTTCTTCCACCTCTCCCGATCCCACCCTCCCTCCCCCTTCCTCATGCATGCCCCTCCCCAAGTCCACTGATAAGGGAGGTCATCTTCTCCTTCCTTCTGATCTTAGTCTATCAGATCACCTCAGGAGTGGCTGCATTGTCGTCTTCTGTGGCCTGGTAAGGCTGTTCCCCAGTCAGGGGGAAGTGATCAAAGAGCAGGCCAATCAGATTATGTTAGAGGCAGTCCCTCTTCCCATTACTATGTAGTCCACTTGGACACTGAACTATCATGTGCTACATCTGTGCAGGGGTTTTAGGTTATCTCCATGAATAGTCCTTGGTTGGAGTATGAGTCTCTGGGAAGTTCCCTGTGTTCAAGTTTTCTGGTTCTGTTGTTCTCCTTGTGTGGTTCCCATCCTCTCCAGCTCTTACTATTTCCCACTTCTTACATAAGATTCCATGCACTCTGCCCAGCAGTTGGCCATAAGTCTCAGCATCTGCTTTGATAGTCTGCAGGGCAGAGCCTTTCAGAGGCCCTCTGTGGCAGGTTCCTAACTTGTTTCCTGTTTTCTTCTTCTTCTGATGTCCAGCCTCTTTGCCTTTCAGGATGCGGATTGAGCATTTTAGTCAAGGTCCTCTCTCTTGCTTAGTTTCTTTAGATGTGCAATTTTTAGTAGGTGTATACTATGTTATGTCTATATGAGTGAGTATATACCGTGTGTGTCTTTCTGTTTCTGGGACAGCTCACTCAGGGTGATCCTTACTTTGGCACATTCTTAACACACAGAAAATATTTTCTAGGTGACTGCTTTTCTTTATGCATATAAACTTGGAACTATATCTAATTGGATACCTATGGAGTTTATATAATTGTGAAAAGCTAATTTCTAGGCTAATCCTTATTCACATTTAGCTTCTTTGATAGGGCTTATTCAGAAAATCAAAGGAAAAGCTGCTATTTTCTGGGGTCATTTGGTTTCATAATCTGCTTCCTCCTGAAACAATAAAGTGGAAGCTTTCCTTGTCTGCCAGGCTTTCCAAATGCTAAATTCTTGAAGACAATTGTACTTAATATAAATCACCCTCTTTTTCAGAAGAGGCTCTCTTTTGGACTCTATTAAGGCTAGAAGATCGGTTACTAGATCAGTTAGTGCTCCATAAGCCATTCTGTAAGTGAGTGGATCTTTATGCCCGAGAGCTAATGGCAAAATGAATGCCATCCAGTTCACAAGCTTCTAATCATGACCAGCTGATGTTTATAGGCCTTATGCCAATAAATGCATCTAAAAATGACAAATGTAACTGGATCAGAGAACCTGTGATTCCAATCCACTCTAAATTAGAAATAAAATAATAGATTCCAGATCTTTTTTTTTCCTGAGTTGGTATTTATCAGTTTTCTACCTCTGCACATTCTCTGAAATGTAATAAGTTGGTAGTATTTGAAAGATCATTCATAATGAGGAGAGGAAACCTGATTTTCTTAACTTTTAGATTTCCAAATGGTTCTGATTTCTGCATCCATCCTCTTCAAATCTAAATATTACTTGCTTATGAAAAGAAATGCATGCGATGAAAAGGAAAGATATTTTGGCCTGATTTCCAAAAACACAAAAGACATGAAGGAAAATGAATGGAAGAAATGAGCTTTCCATGAACCATGATGACACAGGCCAAACATTTGGGAATTTATTAAATCTTACTTTTATCTCTCTGACTGGTTAAAACTTACTGTTATGTTTGAATTCTGTACTCATTGTGAAATATAGCACTTTGTGGTGTAGCGAGGCACTTACAGAATAAAAGATATGGTCTCTTTCCCAGAAGAGCAAATGATGAGATTTGAAAGAGCCAAGGGAAATATTTTAAAAACTGACCAATCAATAACCATAGATTTATATATGGCATTAGGAAATGAATGCAAATGGAGTTCTTAGAGCAAAGCAGGAAGATTTAGGTCATGTGGCTATTTCTTCACATAGAGGACAAGAAAGGGATACTTAACTAGTCTCAGAGTCTCCTGTCCTATACCTACTCCATTAATCTTGAATCTTCACAATGTAGTCAAACTGGCTTCTCAGAGATTTTTCATTCTTTTTTTTCTCAAACCTGTACAATGCTTATTTCTCCTATGATAATTTTCAAGCTCATTATTATCTTCCTCTGTCCCCAACAATCTGGTGCCTTGAAATTTTTCCTTCTTCCATGTTTCATTACTATCTTTTGTAATATCTCTGACTTATTTATTATTTTATTCAACACAAATTGGTCAAGTACTTACTAAGTGACAGGCAGTGTTCAAAATGATAAAAATATAACAGAAGGAAGAGCAGATATGGAAACTTCTTCAACCTTATTTTAGATTACATCCAAGTGGGCAGAGAGAGAAGATAAACAAAAACAAGTGGGAAAACAGGTAAGGATCCAGATGGTTAGAACTTTTGTGTAGTAAAAACATGGAAAACACATGTAGAGTATCAGCAGGAAAAGGTTGCAATTGAAAATCAAACTTCACTGAAGATTTGACATGTGAAGAAAGAGTTAAAAGAACTATAGGACCATGTGTGGATATAACCTAGAACCCCTGTTCGGATATAGCCATAACAGCTCAGTATCCAAGTGGGTTCCCTGTTAAGAGGAACAGGGACTGACATGACCTCAGAAGATGCCTCTTTGACCTCCTCCCTCCAAGGAAGAAGCAGCCTTGCTAGGCCATAGAGGAGGACATTGCAGCCAGTCCTGATGAGACCTGATAAGCTAAGGTCAGAAGGAGGGGGAGGAAGACTTCCCCTATCAGTGGACTTAAAGGGGGGCAGGGAGGAGATAAGTGAGGGAGGGTGGGATTGGGAGGGAATAAGGGAGGGATAGTTGGGATAGAAAGTAAATAACCTGTAATTTATGTAAAAACATAAACATTCAATTAAAAAAAAAAGAACTGCAGGACCAAGTCTTTGGAGATATCTGAGTTGAGTGTGTTCAGGGAAAAAAATATTTTTGATGTGTCTAAGCATGTTCACAGCAGCTTTATTTGTAATATCAAGAAGCTGGAAGCAACCCAGATGTCCCTCATTTGAGGAATGGATTCAGAAACTGTGGTACATTTACACAGTGGAATATTACTCAGCAATTAAAAAAAAAAAGAAATCATAAATTTTGCAGGCAATTTGTGGGAACTAATTGAGTTCCCACTAATTGAGTTTCTCACTCACTAACTGAGTGAGGTATCTCAGAAGCAGAAAGACACACATGGTATATACTTACTTAATGTGGATATTAGATATATAATATAAGATAATCATAATAAAATCTGTACACCTAAGGAAGCTAATCAAGAAGGAGGGCCCTGGTAAAATGCTCAACTTCATTCAAAAAGGCAAACAAAATGGACATCAGAAGATGGAGAAAACAGGGAACAGGACAGGAGCCTATCACAGAGGGCCTCTGTAAGACTCCACTCAGCAGTATATCAAATCATATGCTGAGATTCATAGGCAAAATTTGCAGAGTGCAGGGAATCTTATGAAAGAAGGGGGAGATAGAAAGACTTGGAAGGAACAGGAGTTCCACAAGGAGAACAAGATAATCAAAAAATCTGGGCATCGGGGTCTTTTCTGAGATTGATACTCCAAACAAGGACTATGCATGGAGATAACTTAGAACCCCTGCACAAAATTAGACCATGGTAGCTCAGTGTCCAAGAGGGTTTCCCAATAATAGGAACAGGGACCATCTCTGACATGAACTCAGTGGCTGGTTCTTTGATCACCTCCACCTCACTGAGGAACAGCCTTACCAGTTCACAGAGGAAAACAAAGAAACCAGTCCTGATGAGACCTGATAGACTAGGGTCAGATGGAAGAGGAGGAGGACCTCCCCTATTAGTGGACTGGGGAAGGGGCATAGGAGAAGAAGAGGGAAAGAGGATAGTATTCAGAGGGGATGGGTGAAGAGGATACAGCTGGGATACAAAGTGAATAAACTGTTGTAAATAAAAAGAAAAGAAAAGAAAAGAAAAGAAAAGAAAAGAAAAAAAAGACAGAGGAAGAGGTTAACATGGCTAGAGGTTCATGACTGAGAAGAATAGTTGAAAGAGAAGTCTTGGCTTGTACTTCTAGTGACATGGGAAGGCAGTGGATGTTTTAAAAACAGAAATGCTATTTATTGGACATTGTTTCTAAAACCTTCTATTATTTTCACTTTTATAAAAGGTAAGATTTATGTGAAATAAATTTCCTAATTCAAACTTATTAGTATAGAGACCTGAGGTTGAAAACATGTCCCGATATCCACTACCAAAATTAAAACAAAGATGAGTTCCACCACCTTCTCTTATCAATGACTTGAATCATTTTGTTTTCAAAATATGTCCCTAGAAATAGTACCTTTAGACAACTAGATAGTTTGTTATGCAGCAATTTAGATTTTTTCTAAAATTATCATGAATATAATTTAAAAATACATAAGTTTTTGGTCTGCAACGAGTGTGTGTGTGTGTGTGTGTGTGTGTGTGTGTGTGTGTGTGTGTGTGTAGGTATGTATGTATAATGGGCACTTAAGTACATGGCCATGCTTGGGAAGAGACAAGAGGAAGTTATCTAGTGCCTTGCTCAATCATTTTCCACCCTAATTTATTGAGACAGGAGATTTAAACTTAAACTGATAGCCAGCAGGCCTCAGCCATTCACTTGTTTTGGTTATCCAGTGGTGCTATGGTTAGTAGTCTATTAATGATCACAATGGGCTTATAATATGAATTCTGGAGATTTGACCTCAGGTCACCGTGCTTACACAGCACATGTTATTTTACCTGTTGAGTAGTCTCCACAGTGCTACATGTAACTTTTTGAGCTTTTGCTTTTTGTATTGCCAAATACACTTAGCTTCATTGGTTTCTTTTCTCTGTACACACACACACACACACAAATAAACACACACACACACATGCACATATTCGAGTGTGTATATAATACATTAGTTCATACTGTTGAATATTATGTCAGTGTTTCTTGTCCATTCATATTTTAAAATATCTTTGAATTTTTTTTCACATTATGGCCATTTTTTTTACAGTGAATAATTCTGTAAATATTCAAATAAAGTATTTTATTAAACATGTTTTGTTATATGAGATAAATACTTAAAATAGGGATTGTTTTATAACTGTAGTAAAGTTTCTGTTATATTTTGAATTGAGTGTATTAAGTCTGTTGCTATGATCCTTGATGCTTTTCAACATTTTTCCCTTCTTGCACCTCTTTAACAATCCAGCAGTTGTGGACTTCATATTCCCCATCACGATTTTTAAGAGTTCCATTCGCTGTCTCTCTGTCAAAGTTGTTATTTGGGGGAGAGGATTTGTAACATAAGCCTTCTATGTCCCTCTTTCTCAACTGTGCATCTTGTAGTCATCAATACCACTGCAAGGGTATCTTCCTTGCCTTTTACATTCAGCAGGAACATGGATCATGGACTACCACACAGTTGGTTTCTGGGGACAGCATGGAACACAGACATCCACACTGTCTCCAGTATCAGAAAGTGCCATAGAGCCGAGCATTGTCTTTGATGGCAGAATAGACCACGGTCACCAATGAGCCCTTTTAGGAGCATTAGCAATGTGCATCATCACAGGCCTCAACAATAGCCTATGCCAAGGACATGAATATCAAAAATGCTTAATTTTAATGATTTATTGCTACAAAGCATAACTTACTTAAAATAATTAAGGGGATTTTTCTACATGTAACATTGTGGAGTTTAGACATTTTTAAATAGGAATCAAACAGATACTTGAGTTGTTAGTGAGTAACCACAAGCCAGAATGAAATGAGAATATTTCTCTATAATATAGCTTACAAAATACATTTGAGATTAGAAAAATATAAAGTTCTGTGAGAGTGTCAATGAGAAGAAAAAAATTAAAAAAAAAACTAATATTAAATGTAAGAAAAGAAAGACCCAAAAGGACATACATGATATGTACTCACTTTTAATAAATTTTAGTCGTATATTACAGGATTAAACATACTACAATCCACAGACCTAAAGAAGCTAAGTAACAAGGAAGACCCAAGGTAGATTTCTTGTATCTCATTCAGAAAGGGAAATAAAATAAACATCAGACATGGATGGAGTGAGAAAACTTGGTGGGAGAGGGTGTGGGGAGGGGAGCAAGGGTGGGGACCAGGTGTGGGAAGATAAGGGTGGGAGATAAGAGTACTAGGAGAAAGAAGGGAAAACAATTGAGGGTCATTTCTGGTACAAGTTGGAGACTGTTGAAGAGGCTGGCTCCTGGGACAATATGAGGGATGCTAACTATAGCTGAGACTACTAGCACATGGGGAATATTAAGACCAAAGTGACTACCTCCTATAGACAAGCAAGACTTCCAGTGGAGGTAGAGAGACACCAACCCACCCACAAAACCTCCTACCCAAACTTCAGCCTGCCTATAAGATGAGCAGGGATAAAGAGTAGAGATTGAAGGAATGACTAACCAATGACTAGCCCAACCTGAGACTCATCCCATGGGAAAGACCAACCCCTGACACTATTAATGTCACTGTTATTCTTGCAAACACTAGCCTAACATAACTGCCCTCTGAGAGGTTCCACTTAACAGTTGATCAAAACAGATGCTGAGAACCTCAGTCAAACATTAAGAACTCAGGGAGTCTTGTAGAAGAGCTGGGGTAAGCATACAGGGTCCCAGAGGGGACAAAAACTACACACTAAGACTAAAAGAGTAAACTAACCTAGGCATATGGGAGCACACAGATACTGAACCACCAAAAAAAAGAGCAAGCATGTGCTGGACCTAGACCCCCTACACATATGTAACTGATGAACAGCTTGGTCTTCAGTCTTCATGATTGTCCTCTAGCAATTGGAGTGTGGCACTGTCCTTGACATGGACTCTGTTGCAGTTTTTTGTTTTGTTTTGTTTTTGTTTTTGTTTTTAATGCTTTTTCCTCTCTGGGCTGACTTGTCTGCCCTCAATGGAAAAGGATGCTTTCAGCCTTGATGAGACTTGACATGCTGGGGTGGGTTTGTATGGGGATCTCCCCTTTCCTGAGGAGAAAGGAAGCAGGAAATGAGGAAGAGGATGGGAGAGTGGGGCCAGGAGGGGAGGAGGTAGTTTGCTGTGATCAGGATGTAAAGTGAATAGTTAATTAATAAGAAAAAAATGGAGTTAAATTGTTAGAATACAAAAAGAGGGACACAGGCAGTGAAGCCTTTAATTCTAGCACTAAGGAAGCAGCGGAAAGGGTTCTCTGGGTTCTAGGCAAGCCTATTTGGCAGAAGGAGTTTAAGCACAGCTAGAGCTACACGGAGAAACCCTGTCTCAAAAAATCAACAACAACATTAATAATAATGTAATAACAGACAACCTTATTAAAAGTTTTGTTGAAAGTACACCAAAATATATTTAATAGAATAAATACACATGAAATTACTTCAGCTTTATTTGTCATTTATGATTCATTAAATTTAGTCATTTTAATATATTTATGATTTTGAATCAATTATTTTTACTATTATTTTATTAATGGTGCATAAGGATTGTAAAATATAGTTTTGTTTGTTATAGTTTTTGATAAAATTCAATCACTAATTATCCTTCTTTTGCTTTTTCATTTTTAACTTACCCTTGCCTTACCTTTCTGCTTTCTTGACTCTTTCAATAGCACATATGAGGAAAATGATTCTATAGATGTCTTTCTGAGTGTAGCTTATTTTGCTTAACAGGATGACATTAAGTTCTAGCAATTTTCTTGTAAATTACGTAATTAATTTTGTGTGTGGATAACATTCCAATTTGCGTGTGTATTTTTTTTAGCTAATTCTTTCTAAGCACTTCAACTGACTTAATTCAAAGCTTGGTATTGTGATCATACAATATCACTAGTGAACAACAATTTCACTACTACATGCCAAATTTGATTCCACTCGTAATGTATTTCAAGAGTCTTATTTGTTTTACATATGTGATTTTAAACAATATAGATACTAGTATGCACAAGCTTTTCTTTTCATATTGCTTTGGCTGAATTCCAAAGATCCTGAATTGCATTTTATTTGATTCTACTTTTACTTAAGTCCCTCAAAGTTCTTCAATAGCCTATTAATCATCAAAGTATATTGTTAAATCTAATTTTTTTTATCATTTTCTCTATTTTGGTAAGGCTTCCTTGTTTTACATAATTTTAATATGATAAGATTTATAATTTATTTTAATATTTTTGAATTTAATACTTTGTAGACTAAAACTTGTTGACTTTAAAGACTGTTCACTGCTTGCAAAAAGACAATAAGATGGAATATTCTGTGTATTTACTTAAAGTACATTAAATGTGTTGTAAGTTTAAATCTAATGTTTCCTTCTTGTTGTTGTTGTTGGCTTAGGTATTCTATTATTGATAAGAGTAGGATATTGAAATTACCTACTCTCATGTAGCAAAGATCTATCTGTCCCTTTGATTCAAGCCATGTTTATTTTATGAACTTGGGAGAATCAAAGCTTAGTGCATATGTATTTAATATCATGGCTTATATATGTGTTGGTGGGTTTGGTATTATTTATCTTTTCTGACTAAATTTATCTTGAAATCTACTCTGTCATATATGAGAATAGTTATTTTTTTAATTTCTTCTTGATTAGAATATTATTTTATATAATTTTGCTTTCTGTATATTTGCTAATGAAATAATGTTCTTTTAGATAGCAGAGATGAGTATTCCATTTTAGACAACTCAGCCTTTTGGATGCTTTGCCTTCATAATACTAAAACAAACATATTAATTCCTGGAATATTGACATTTTTTTAGTAAGTATAAATTTTCTCTGTTCTCTACCATATATTCACTTTAGAAATTTCCTTGTTTACTGATATTAAAATGCCTTGGTTTAGTAATCCTCAAGTGTTCATTTAGGTTATTGGAAGATATGTTCTTTCACAACTGGCAATATCTATATATCATCTATATCTATCTATATCTATATATTTCTTTCAAACTTTTATTTGTGTGGCATTTCATTTGAATCTTCTGTAATAATGATGTAATATCCATGAATTTTAAGATGTTATAAATGAAGGGAAGAGCCTTAATCCTCATTCAGAAGTGCAAACAGGATAAAAACCAGAAGAGGGAGAAAACAGAGAATAGGACAGGAGCCTTCCACAGAGGACCTCTGAAAGAGTCTACCCATCAGTGTATCAAAACAGATACTGAGACTCATAGCCAAACTTTGAGCAGAGTGGAGGGAATCTTGTGGAAGATGGGGGAGATATAAAAAGACCTGTAGAAGACAGGAGAACCCAGGGAGACCAACAGAGTTGAAAAATCTGGGCTCAGGTAGTCCTGCAGAGACTGATACTCCAACCAAGGACTATGCATGGAAAGGACATATATCTTTTGCTCAGATGTAGCTCATGGGCAGCTCAGACTCCATATTGCTTCCCTAGTGAGGGGAACAGGGACTGTCTGACAAGGACTCAGTGGCCTGGTCTTTGATCACTTACCCTTGACAAGATGGCCTAATTAGGCCACAGAGAAAGAGGATCCAGACAGTCCTCATGATACCTGATAGGCTAGGGTCAAATATTAGGGGAGGAGAACCTCCTCTATCAGTAGACTAGAGTAAGGGCATAGGGAGGGCATAGGGAGGATAGGTGGGGCTTTTTTGCCCAGTGGCTTGGTCACACCTCATACCTGTTTATAATGTAGTGCACCCATTTCAGGGGTCATTTCTTTAAACATTTGGAGCTCCAATGTGCTCTGTTCAACTATTTGGGAAAGGTTACAGTCTTGATATTTAGACAGGCTTTCATGATGTAACTATCATCATATTTGTGTGAAAATTGTTTCTTATAATGATAGCGAATTAAGTTTGGAATTAATTGCATTCACCCCCAAGTGCTTGGATTCACAATACTAACAGTGTGGATATAGCCAAATTATGTTGGCATATCCTACAAAAGTGTTCTTGCTTATAATCAGACCGTTTTCTCCTGGTAATATTTCAAAACCAATTTTTGAAATGCTTTGAGGCTCCAGTCTCTTTAACTTGACGAACTATCTCGTTTTGTTTTTGTTGAACATAGTGTTTGTTATGATACTCTGCATCATCCTTATGGACATGATTCAAGCATCTTAGAAAATAGTCCCTGGGATAAGCATGAAGATCCATTCCTAAGAAATAAGAAGGGAAGAAGGAAGGAGATGTAGAGAGTATGTGCCTTCTTCAGTGAATGTGTGTTTTTGATGGTCATATCAAGGACTCCAAAGCCACAATCCTGTAGGAAATTGATAAAGTCTATTCCATTGGTGAGGGACAGGCATGGCAAAGCCTTCCTTTGGTTCTAGTGAGAATGTTAGTGTGTGCAGAAAAGGTCCACTCTAGCTTTCTCCACCTGGATATTTACATTTGAGACTGTTACAGAGATGGCTCCTACTGAGTTTACTTAAACTTGCTCCCTTGATTCATCTGTCTACCATAAACCTCAAGTATATGCAAATAGCCCCACCTCCACATTTACTGTATAAAATAAACACAGTGAACTTCTGGGATGCTGTGATTTCTTTATAAGCAAGGCCAGACCACCAAGTCTCAGTTGTTCTGTGTTCATGTGTCTTTTTGTTTTCCTTCATTCTCTAGCTATTAGATACCCCTGAAAATTAGATAAATTTCTAGAGTTGTGCATTGCATGGCAGTTTTTACTATTACTAGTTGTTTTTTGCAGGTGATGTAATGAGGCCATTACATGGTCTGTAATCTCAGACCATTTTTATTGCTAAAACTTTTGACTTGGTGTTATAATTAGAGCATTTAAAACATTTGATTGATGCATCTCAATTTATTTTAGAGTACTTCTACTTAACCATCATTTTTAGCCTTTTTCTCTCAAATAGTTGTCAATGAGAGCCTCAGCAAGAAGGTCTCAACATTCTTACTTAATTCCACAGGTTACTCAGTGCTTGCTGGCTTTTTAAGGAGATGTGATTTACACTATTATCTATTGTCTTAGTTTTGTGTCAGAATAAGGTAGACTCTGCATCCCTGCTTCTTGTGGATGATATTTTCTCAAAGCAAACAAATGACATCCAAATTTTGCTTTGTATTTCTAATGAGTTTTTCATGTGTCAAAAAATGTATGCGTGTGCACATATGTGTGTTTTCATGCACACACAAATTTCTAAAACCTTTGGTTTGTTCTTTTATTTTTTAACATGCAGTATGCATTTTCATACTATTTCCCTCCTTGGAGTCTTCTCAGATCATATCCACATCCTTACCCATCCAACTTCATGTACTTTTCTCTCTCAAAAGAAAAAAATATAATAGAAACAACATAAAACTACAGAGAAAAATCACAAAACCATAATAAAAATGCATAGTCTTGAAGCTTCCAAAGTATAAAAAAAGATTTAAATGTACTTACAATATAATTGGAGAGACAATGCCAAAACGAAACAACATAAACTTCTAAGCAAAAGTTCTAGGAACGCACATGGGAAAAACCTTGCTGAGTCATCAGTGAAAGGGCCCATAGACACCCACTAAAAACGAAGTCTATTGGTTATCTCCACATCTGATAGTAATGCCCTCTTATTAAAGATATCACATACTATGTCATTGAATATGGAGAAATTGAGCTGTTGCCCAACTAGAAGCTTTACCCCATTGATAAGTATCTATAGTGCTAGATGGTACTGTCTATGATACCAGATAAGAAAAGCAATTATCAGTCTTATCCAACATAAATGTTGTTAGCTATGATAGTGACCTATTAAATCTGTACATCTAAAGAAACTAATCAAGAGGGAGGACCCTGACTAAAATGCTCAATCCCCATCCCAAAAGGCAAAGAGGATGGACATCAGAAGAAGAAGAAAACAGGAAACAAGTTAGGAACCTGCCACAGAGGGCCTCTGAAAGGCTCTGCCCTGAAGACTATCAAAGCAGATGCTGAGACTTATGCCCAACTGTTGGGAAGAGGGCATGGAATCTTATGAAAGAAGTGGGAAATAGTAAGATCTGGAGAGGACAGGAACTCCACAAGGAGAGCAACTGAACGGGAAAATTTGAACACAGGTGTCTTTCCAGAGACTCATAACTCCAACCAAGTACAAAAAAAAAATCTATCCACCAGGGCCCCAGCAGCCTGGCTCACATAGGCCAAAATCATTGAGCCTAGCACAGAGAACCCAGTGGAGCTGAACTAGGAACCTGACCCAGGTTTCATTGTCCTCCTCCCATTGGTGGCGTGTGGGGCACTGGAGCTGCTCTAGGCTAGGAGATCCTTCTGCCTGTTTCCCAGCAGCTTAGCCCACCTAGGTCAGAAACAACACAGCCAGCACAGCCAGTGAACCAAGTGGAGCTAAGCTGAGTCAGGCCTGGCCCCACATCCCATCTTCCACAATCTTAAGGAAACTTGTGGGACACTGGAGCATCTCTAGACTCAGAGATCATTCCACCTGTGCCCCAGATACCTGGGTCACAAATAGTGAGACAGCAGACACAGTGATTCCAGGGGAAACACCTTCATACTCCAGAGACAGGTGAATAAAGTATGCACGACAGGCTCCAAGAATAATCAGTCAAGTCTACAAAGAGATGGATAGTGACCAGCATAAGAATACAGACAACAACAGGCTAAAAAACCTGAGCCCAGGGGTCCCTGCAAAGATTGATGCATCAACGGAGGACCATGCATGTAGAGGACCTAGACTCCCTCTTCAAATGTGTCCAATTGGCAACTCAATGTCCATGTGGATCTCTGAGTGAGCAGGGGACGCCTCTAACATGAACTCAGTTGACTGCTCTTTGATCAGTCTCCCCTGGTGATGTGGGCTTGCCAGGCTACAAAGGAAGAGGTTCTAGGCAGTCCTGATAAGACTTAACAACTATGGAAATAGGGGAGAATTCCCCCTTTTAGTGGACTAGGGAAAGGGGATAGGGGAAGAGGGAGAAAGCATAGGAATGGGGAGAGTTGAGGGAGGGGCATCAATCAGGATATATAATTAATAAATTGTGAAGGAAAAAATTAAAATTAAAATTAAAGAACACAGGCAACAAAAACCATTACATCTGGAGCTCCAAGCCCTTTAGCGCCAAGTGCCAGCAGTACCCGTCTCAGAGTCCCAGATCCGCGCAGCAGCTGCAACATTTTCCCAGGGCCCAAGTCTGCTAGACGCCATACTAGCTCCACAGGATCGAGATCACTGACGCTGCAGCAAGACCTCTAACCTGGCAGTGACAGCAGCACAGAGCTGGCGGAGCACATCAAAGAAGCAGGGCCAAACCAGAGAGCAGAGAGCCCGCATACCCTGATCTCTGCCAAGTGACCTGCCTGTAAGTGAGTGCACCCTTGAGAATCTGCAGATCCCCAGATCCTGGGTCCTTCTTAAACAGAAGCCAGGCATCGAATCCCCTCCCACCCATATACCCACTTTAGGAAACAGAAGGGCACTTGGGACTTTGAAGTTCCTGCTCTGTGGGTCTAATTGAGGAGTTAAGGCAGTTAATTCCAGAAATTGCGCTGTGATCATCACTAGCGCCTGCAACATATACAGTGCAGAGCCTCTCCCACACACTCAAGGGTTCAGCATTAGCCATCACTCTGTCCCTTGAGATACACATCCACGCACACCTACACACACACACACACACACACACACACACACACACTTGGATTTGCCCTGTCTGCGACTGCGTACTTTTCTCCCACAGGTACAGCTAGTCCTCAGCACACGCAAAGGACACGGGACCTCCCTCAGCTTGCTGAAGAACTTTCCAGACGCCAGAGAGAGACAGTGCCAGTCTGATCTGCAGAATCCAAAAACAAACAGGGAAGGTTTCAGATAAGCCAATGGCCAGGGGTAGGTGAAAGAACACTTCCAACATAAATCAGGACAGCATGACTTCACCAGGAAAACCCAAAATTGATGGATACTCCAATTCATCAGAAGCACAGGAAAATGACCTTAAAGCCATGCTTACCCAATTATATGAGGCTCATAAGGAGGAAATGAACAAATCTTTCAAAGAGTTGGCCAGTCAATTGGAGGTAAAGAAAGAAGAAATAGACAAAAGCCTTAAAGAATCACAGGCAAACATAGCCAAACAAATAGAGGCAAAAGTAGAGATAAAATTAGTGGCATATAGAAAGTAAATGAACAAGGAAATAGAGACCATCATAGAGAGACAGGAATCCAAATTCAAACACATGGAAGAAATGGTGCAAGGCTTGAAAACAGAATTAGAATCAATAAAGAAAACACAAAATGAGGAAACCCTTGAGCTGGAGAACTTGGAGAAAAGATCAGGAACCACAAAAGTAAGCATCACCAACAGAATACAAGAGATGGAAGAGAGATTCTCTGGAGCTGAAGAGACACTTGCAGAAATTGATACTTCGCTCAAAGAAAAAGTAAAATCAGAAAAGTTCCAATCACAAAATATTCAAGAAATCAAGGATGCTATGAAAAGACAAAATCTAAGAATAATAGGAATTGATGAAAAAGAAGACTCCAGGCTCCAAGGTCCAGATTGGAAATCATAGAAGAAAATTTTCCAAACTTAAAGAAAGAGATGTCCATAAATATACAAGAGGCCTACAGAACTCCAAATAGACTAGATCAGAAAAGAAATACATCACGTCATATCATAGTCAAAACACTAAATCTACAGAACAAAGAAAAGATATTAAAAGCAGCAAGGGAAAAAAGCCAAGTAACATATGAAGGTGGACCTATCAGAGTCACACCGGACTTCTCATCAGACACTATGAAAGCCAGAAGGGCCTGGGCAAGTATCATGGAGACTCTAAGAGATCACAAATGTCAACCCAGACTACTATACCCTGCAAAGCTTTCAATCAACATAGATGGAGAAAACAAAATATTCCATGACAAAACTAAATGTAAGCAATATCTACACAACAAACCAACCCTACAGAAGATACTAGAAGGAAAACTCCAATCCAACAAAAACAAATTCACCCAAGAAAACAGGGCATACAGATAATATCCCAACAAAAATGAAAAGAAAACAAGCAATGAAACAGGGTAAGATCATCGACTCCATTACAAAAGGAACTAACATGCATTGGTCACTACTATCTATCAATATCAATGGACTGAACTCACCAATAAAAAGACACAGGCTAACAGAATGGTTGCAGAAACAGGATCCAACATTCTGTTGCAACCAAGAAACACACCTATGCAACAAATATAAACACCACCTCAGAGTAAAGGGCTGGAAAAATGTTTTTCAAGCAAATGGTTCCAGAAAACAAGCTGGAGTAGCCATCCTAATATCTAATAAAATAGACTTTCATCCAAAGTTAATAAAAAAAAGATAAAGAGGACCACTATATTCTCATCAAAGGAAAAATCCACCAAGAGGACATCACAATCTTGAATATCTATGCCCCAAATTCAAGAGCACATATATTCGTAAATGAAACATTATTAAAGCTTAAATCATACATTGATCCTAATACCTTAATAGTGGGAGACTTCAACACTCCACTCTCATCAAGGGACAGATCAAATAGACAGACACCAAAAAGGGAAATAAAAGCACTCACAGAATCCGTAAATCAAATGGACCTAATAGACGTCTACAGATCTTTTCACCCAAACTCAAAAGAGCACACCTTCTTTTCAGCACCGCATGGAACCTTCTCCAAAATAGACCATATAGTGGGTCACAAAGCAAGCCTCAACAGATACAAAAGAATTTAAATAATCCCTTGTATACTATCTGACCACCATGGACTAAAGCTGGACATCAACAACAACAGAAACAACAAAAAGCCAACACGCACATGGAAACTGAACTCTTACTATTCTTACTACTCAATGACAGCTGGGTCAAGGAAAAAATAAAGAAAGAAATTAAAGACTTCCTAGAATTCAATGAAAATGAAGGCACAACATACCCAAATTTATGGGACACATTGAAAGCAGTGCTCAGAGGAAAATTTATAGCTCTAAGTGCCTGAAAAAGAAATTTGTAACATCACATACAAACAAATTAATGGCCCAACTGAAAACCCTAGAAAAAAAAAAAAAACATAAAAAAAAGCAGATACACCCAAGAGAAGCAGACAGCTGGTAATAATTAAACTCAGGGCTGAAATCAATCAATTAGAAACAAATAAAACTATCCAAAGAATCAATGAAACAAAAAGCTGGTTCTTTGAGAAAAATCAACAAGATAGACAAACCATTAGCCAAACTAACTAAAAAGCAGAGAGAAACAATCCAAATCAGCAAAATCAGAAATTAAAAGGGGGACATAACTAGAGACACTGTGGAAATCCAAACAATTATTAGGTCATACTACAAAAACCTATATGGCACAAAATTTGAAAATCTAAATGAAATGGATAATTTACTTGATAGATTCCATCTAACAAAATTAAGCCAAGATCAGGTAGAAAGAATGAATAGCCCTGTATCTCCCAAGGAAATTGAAGCAGTCATTCACAGTCTCCCCTCCAAAAAAAGCCCTGGACCAGATGGCTTCAGCGCAGAATTCTACAAGTCCTTCAAAGAAGTGCAAACACCAATTCTCCTCAAACTATTCCACAAAATAGAAACAGAAGGAACACTACCAAACTCATTCTATGAAGCCACATTCACCTTGTTACCTAAACCACACAAAGATCCAACAAAAAAGAGAACTTCAGACCTATCTCTCTTATGAACATTGATGCAAAAATACTTAATAAAATATTTGCAAACCGAATCCAAGAACACATCAAAGATATCATCCACCCTGACCAAGTAGGCTTCATCCCAGGAATGTAAGGGTGGTCAACATACGGAAATCCATCAATGTAATCCACCACATAAACAAACTGAAGGAGTAAAACCACATGATCACCTCCTTAGATGCTGAAAAAGCATTTGACAAAGTCCAACCCCCATTCATGTTTAAAGTCTTGGAGAGATAAGGGATACAAGCAACATACCTAAAGATAGTAAAGGCAATATACAGCAAGCCTATAGCCAACATCAAACTCAATGGAGAGAAACTTAAATCAATCCCACTGAAATCAGGGACAAGACAATGCTGCCCACTGTCTCCATATCTCTTCAACATAGTACTTGAAGTCCTAGCCAGAGCAATAAGACAACTAAAGGAGATTAAGGGGATACAAATCGGAAAGGAAGAGGTCAAAGTGTGCCTATTTGCAGATGATATGATAGTATACATGAGCGAATCCAAAAATTCAACCAGAGAACTCCTTAAGCTGATAAACACCTTCAGCAAAGTGGCAGGATACAAAATCAACTCAAAAAAAATCAGAAGCCTTCCTGTACACAAAAGACAAAAAGGCTGAGAAAGAAATTAGGGAAACAACACCCTTCACAATAGCCACTAATAACATAAAGTACCTTGGTGTGACTCTAACCAAGCAAGTGAAAGACCGGTTTTAGAAAACCTTCAAGTCTCTGAAGAAAGAAATCGAAGAAGATCTCAGAAGATGGAAAGATCTCCCGTGCTCATGGATTGGTAGGATTAACATTGTGAAAATGGCCATCCTGCCAAAAGCAATCTACAGATTCAATGCAATTCCTATCAAAATACCAACTCAATTCTTTACAGACCTTGAAAAAAAAGATTCTCAGCTTCATATGGAGAAACAAAAAAAAAAAAAAAAAACCAGAATCTCCAAAATGATCCTGTACAACAACAGATCATCTGGAGGTATCTCCATCCCCGATCTCAAGCTGTACTACAGGGCAAAAGTAATAAAAACTGCATGGTATTGGCATAGAAACAGAAAGGAGGATCAATGAAACCGCATAGAAGACCCAGAAATAAACCCACACACCTCTGAATACTCAGTATTTGACAAAGAAGCCAAATCCATTCAATGGAAAAAAGACAGTATATTCAACAAATGGTGCTGGTCCAACTGGATTTCTACATGCAAAAAAATGAAAATAGATCCATATTTATCACCCTACAAAAAACTAAATTCAAAGTGGATCAAGGACCTCAACATAAAACCAGATATTCTAAATCAGTTGGAAAAAAAAGTGAGGAACAGCCTAGAACTCATTGGCATGGGAAACAACTTCCTAAACAGAACACCAACAGCACAGGCTCTAAGAGCAACAATCTATAAATGGGACCTCATGAAACTGAAAACTTCTGTAAAGCAAAAGACACAGCCATAAAAAAAAAAAACCAACCAACCAACCAACCAAACAAACAAACAAAAAAAAATGACTGCCTACAGATTGGGAAAGAATCTTCACCAACCCTTTATCTGACAGAGGGCTAATATCCAGTATATATAAAGAACCAAAGAAGCAGAAAAGCAACAAACCAAGTAATCCCATTAAAAAATGGGGAAGGGAGCTAAACAGAGAATTCTCAAAAGAGGAACATCAAATGGCATAGAAACACTTAAAGAAATGCTCAACCTCATTAGCCATTAGGGAAATGCAAATCAAAACAACCCTGAGATTTCACCTTACACCCATCAGAATGGCCAAGATGAAAAACTCAAATGACAACACATGCTGGAGAGGTTGTTGAGAAAGGGGAACGCTCCTCCATTGCTGGTGGTAATGTAAACTGGTACAACCACATTGGAAGTCAATCTGGCGCTTTCTCAGACAATTAAGATTAGTGCTACCTCAAGACCCAGCTATACCACTCCTATACCCAAAATTTGCTCAAGTACACAAAAAGGACATTTGCTCAACCATGTTTGTAGCAGCTTTATTTGTAATAGCCAGAAATTGGATACAACCCAGATGTCCATCAACAGAGGAATGGATACAAAAATTGTGGTATTTTTACACAATGGAATACTACTCAGCAATCAAAAAGGAGGAAATCATGAAATTTGCAGGCAAATGCTGGGATCTAGAAAAGATCATTCTGGGTGAAGTATCCCAGAAGGAGAAAGACAAACTTGGTCTATACGTGCTTATATAGACCTACAAGATATTATAAACATAATGAAATCTACACAACTAAAGAAGATAATCAAGAAAGTGGACATGGGTGAAGATGATCAATACTTATTTAGAAAGACAAATGTGATGTGCATTGAATGTATGACAGGAGTCTACCGCAAAAGGCATCTGAAAGACTCCACCTAGCAGTGTTTCAAAGCATACACTAAGACTCATAACCAAACCTTGGCAGAGTGCAGGGAATCATATGAAAGAAGGGGAGTTAGTATGATATGGAAAGGATAGGAGCTCTACAAGTACCAAATATATCTGGGCACAGGGTCTTTTCTGAGACTGACACTCCACCAAGGACCATCTATGGATATAACATAAAAACTTCTGCTCAGATGTGGCCCATGGTAGCTCAGTAACCAAGTAGTTTTCCAAAGTAAGGGGAACAAGGACTATTTCTAACAGGATCTCAAGGGCAGGCTCTTTGACCTTCCCCCCCCAGGGGAGGAGCAGTCCTGTTAGGCCACAGAGGAGGACTTTGCAGCCAGCCTTGAAGATACCTGATAAAACAGGGTCAAATGAAAGGGGAGGAGGTCCTCCCCTATCAGTAGACTTGCAAAGGGGCAGGGAGGAGACCAGGGAGAGAGTTGGGGAGGGGGAGGGAATGAGAGAGCAGGATACAGCTGGGACACAGAGTTGACAAATTGTAACTAAAAAGAAAAATTAAAATAAAAAAAATTACATCATGGATTCACAAAAATTTCTAAAAATCAATGGATATTCTATTGCAAATGGAACACAGGAATATGGCCTTAAATCTATAATTATGCGGTTTTTCAAGGCACATAAAGAGGTAATGAAGAAAAAATAGAGGTCATCATGGAAAGACAGGAATCCACATTCAAACAGAAAGGAAATTGTGCAAGGCATGAAAATAGAATTAGAATCAATTAAAAAAAAAAAAACCCTGAAGTTGCAGAATTAGAGAAGAGATCAGGAACCACAAAAGTAAGTATTACCAACAGAATGCAAGAAATGGAAGAGAGAATCTCAGGCACTGAAGAAACAATTGCAGAAAATGACATATCATTCCAAATAAAATAAAATAAAATAAAATCAGAAAAGTTACAAACATAAAACATCCAAGAAATCAAGGATACTATGAAAAGAACAATAATAGAAATATATGGGAAAAAAAAAAGGATTCCAGGCTCTAAGGCCCAGAAAATGTTTTTGAGGACCTCAAGAAAATTTCCCTAATCTTAAGAAAGAGATGCCCACATACATATGAGAGGCCTACAGATCACCAAATAGACTAGATCAGAAAAGAAACTCCTCCCTCTACATAATAACACAAATACTAAATCCACCAAACAATAAAAAACATTAAAAGCAGCAAGGGTAAAAGGCCAAGTGACATATAAAGGAAGAGATATCAGAATAAATCCAGACTTCTCAATGGACACTATGAAGGCCAGAAGGGCCTACTCAGATATCGTGCAGTATTTGCCAAGCCAGGGATCACAGATGCCTAACCAGACTACTAGATCCAGCAAAACTGACAATCAGCATATATTCAGAAAACAAAATATTCTATAACAATATATATGAAGCAACTCAGCCCTACAGAAGATACTAGAAGGAAAACATTACCCCAATAAGATTAAGTCCACCTAAGAAAACGCAGGCTAAAGACACCATCACATCAAAAAAAAAAAAATGGAACTAGCAAGCATTGATCACTAATATATATTAATATCAGAGGTCTCAACTCTCCAATTAAAAAGACACAGACTATCAGATTGGTTGCAGAAACAAGATTCAACACTCTGCTTCATTCAAGAAACATACCTCAACAGCAAAGATAGATACTACCTCAGAATAAAGGGCTGAAAAAAGGTTTTTCAAGCAAATGGACACAAAAAGCAAGCTGGAGTAGCCATCCTAATATCTAATTAAGTAGACTTTCTACCAAAACTAATCAAGAGAGATGAAGAGGGTCACTTAATTCTCACCAAAGTAAAATCCACCAGGAGGAAATCACAATACTGAATGTGTATGCACCAAATACCAGGGTTCCTGCATTTGTCAAAGAAACATTATTAAAGCTTAAATCACACATTGATCCCAACACCTCAACAGGGGGATAATTCAACACTCAACTCTCACCAGGGGATAGATCATTCAGACAGAAGCTAAACAGAGAAATAGTGACACTTACAGAGGTCTTAAATCAATAGACCTAAAAGATGCCTACAACCCTGAGATTTCACCTTACACCCATCAGAATGGCCAAGATGAAAAACTCAAGGGACAACACATGCTGGAGAGGTTGTGGAGAAAGAGGAACCCTTCTCCACTGCTGGTGGGAATGTAAACTGGTACAACCACTCTGGAAATCAATCTGGCGCTTTCTCAGACAACTAGGAATAGCGCTTCCTCAAGATCCAGCCATACCACTCCTAGGCATATACCCAAAAGAGGCACAAGTACACAAAAAGGACATTTGCTCAACCATGTTTGTAGCAGCTTTATTTGTAATTGCCAGAAGCTGGAAACAACCCAGATGCCCCTCAACTGAAGAATGGATGCAGAAACTGTGGTACATCTATACAATGGAGTATTACTCAGCAATGAAAAATAAGGAAATCATGAAATTTGCAGGTAAATGGTGGGACCTGGAAAGGATCATCCTGAGTGAGTTGTCCCAGAAGCAAAAAGACACGCATGGTATATACTCACTCGTATAAACATACAATATAGAATATACCCACTAAAATCTGTACATCTAAACAAACTAAGCAAAAGAGAGGACCCTAACTAAAATGTTCAATCCCCGTCCTGATAGGCAAAGAGGATGGACATCAGAAGAAAAAGAAAATAGGAAACAACCTTGGAACCTGCTACAGAGGGCCTCTGAAAGCCAGAATAAAACAGGAAACAACCTAGGAACCTGCCACAGAGGGCCCCTGAAAGCTTCTGCAGTATAGACTGTCAAAGCAGATGCTGAGCCTGATGGCCAACTGATGGGCAGAGTGAATGGAATTCTATGTAAGAAGTGGGAAATAGTAAGAGCTGGAGGGGATGGGAACTCCACAAGGAGAGCAACAGAACAAGATAATTTGAACACAGGGAATTTCCCAGAGATTAATACTCCAACCAAGGACTATTCGTGGAGATGACCTGGAACCCCTGCACATGTGTAGCCCATGGCAGTTCAGTGTGCAAGTGGGTTACTTAGTAATGGGAAGAGGGACTGCCTCTGACATAATCTGATTGGCCTGCTTGTTGATCACTTCCCCCTGAGGGGGGAGCAGCCTTATCAGGCCACAGTAGAGGACAATG
>NW_026590677.1:5574738-5587508 GCF_907164565.1 Psammomys obesus
TGTGGCTTCATAGAATGAGTTTGGTAATGTTCCTTCTGTTTCTATTTTGTGGAATAGTTTGAAGAGAATTGGAGTTAGCTCTTCTTTGAAGGTCTGGTAGAATTCTGCGCTGAAGCCATCTGGTCCTGGGCTTTTTTTGGATGGGAGACTTTTGATGACTGCTTCTATTTCTTTGGGGGATATAGGACTATGTAAATGATTTACCTGGTCCTGATTCAGCTTTGGTAAGTCAAATCGATCAAGAAAATTGTCCATTTCATTTAGGTTTTCAAATTTTGTTGAGTATAGACTTTTGAAGTAAGTCCTAATGATTGTTTGGATTTCCTCAGTGTCTGTAGTTATGTCCCCCTTTTCATTTCTGATTTTGTTGATTTGGGTGGTGTCTCTCTGCCTTTTAGTTAGCTTGGCTAAGGGTTTTTCGATCTTGTTGATTTTTTCAAAGAACCAGTTCTTGGTTTCATTGATTCTTTGAATTGTTTTATTTGTTTCTAATTGATTGATTTCAGCCATTAGTTTGATTATTTCCAGCTGTCTACTCCTTTTTGGTGTGTCTGCTTCTTCTTTTTCTAGGGTTTTTAAGTGGGCCATTAAGTTGCTTGAATGAGCTGTCTCGAATTTCTTCTTGAAGACATTTAGTGCTATGAACTTTCCTCTTAGCACTGCTTTCATTGTGTCCCAGAAGTTTGGGTATGTTGTTTCTTCATTTTCATTGAGTTCTAGAAAGGCTTTAATTTCTTTCCTTATTTCTTCCCTGACCCAGCTGTCATTTAGTAACAAGTTGTTCAGTTTCCATGTGTGTGTAAGCTTTTTGCTATTTCTGTTGTTGTTGAAGTCCAGCTTTATTCCATGGTGATCAGACAGGATACAAGGGATTATTTCAGTCTTCTTGTATCTGTTGAGGCTTGCTTTGTGACCAACTATATGGTCTATTTTGGAGAAGGTTCCACAAGGTGCTGAGAAGAAGGTAAATTCTTTTGTGTTTGGGTGTAAAGTTCTGTAGATGTCTGTGAGGTCCATTTGATTCATGACCTCTGTCAGAGATATTGTTTCTTTGTTTAATTTCTGTTTTGTTGAAGTGTCCTTTGTTGAGAGTGGGGTGTTGAAGTCTCCCACTATTCATGTGTGGGGATCTATATGTGGTTTAAATTTTATCAATGTTTCTTTTACAAATGTGGGTGCTCTTGTATTTGGGGCATAGATGTTCAGGATTGTGATGTCTTCCTGGTGGAATTTTCCCTTGATGAGTATGATGTGTCCTTCCTCATCTCTTTTTATTAATTTTGGTTGAAAGTCTATTTTATCAGATATTAGAATGGCTACTCCTGCTTGCTTCTTGGTTCCATTTGCTTGGAAAGTCGTCTTCCAACCTTTTACCCTCAGGTAATGTCTATCTTTGTGTCTTAGGTGTGTTTCTTGTATGCAACAGATTGCTGGATTTTGTTTACGTATCCATTCTGTTAATCTGTGTCTTTTTACTGGAGAGTTGAGTCCATTGATGTTGAAAGAGATTAATGACCAGTGGCTGTTAGATCCTTTGATATTGATGTTGGCTGTTGTCATAAGGTTGTGTGCTTTGTTGCTTTTTGTTTTGCTGTAGTAAGTTTAATTACTTCCTGTGTTTTCTTGACAGAAGCTAATTTTCTTGGGTTGTATTTTCCCTTCCAGTATCTTCTGTAATGCTGGATTTGTGTGTAGGTATTGTTGAAATTTGTTTTTGTCATTGAATATCTTGTTTTCTTCATCTATGAGGACTGAGAGTTTTGCAGGGTATAGTAGCCTGGGTTGACATCTGTGTTCTCTTAGGGTCTGTATGATATCTGTCCAGGCCCTTCTGGCTTTCATAGTTTCTGTTGAAAAGTCAGGTGTGATTCTAATGGGTTTGCCGTTATATGTTACTTGGCCTTTTTCCCTTGCAGCTTTTAGTATTTTTTTCTTTGTTCTGTATACTTACTGTTTTGATTATTATGTGGTGGGAGGATTTTCTTTTCTGGTCAAATTTGTTGGGTGTTCTGTAGGCCTCATGTATCCTTATTGGCTTCTCCTTTAACTTGGGGAAATTTACTTCAATGATTTTGTTGAAAATATTTTCTGGGCCTTGGAGAAGGGAGTCTTCATTTTCCTCTATTCCTATTATTCTTAGATTTTGTCTTTTCATATTGTCTTGGATTTCTTGGATGGTCTGTGTCAGGAATTTTTTGGATTTAACATTTTCTTTGACAGATACATCGATTTCTTCCATTGTATCTTCTACACCTGAGATTCTTTCTTCCATTTCTTGTATTCTGTTGGTTATGCTTACCTCTGTAGTTCCTGTTTTCTTCCCTATATTCTTCCTCTCCATTATTTCCTCCATTTGTGTTTTCTTTAATTTTTCTAGTTCTATCTTCAGGTCTTGAGTTGTTTTGTTTACTTCCTTCACCTGTCTGATTGTATTTTCCTCTTTTTCTTTTAGTTCCTTCAACTCTGTCTCTTTTATTTCTTTCAGTGATTTAATTATTTCTTCTCTGAAGGCCACAAGCTGTTTGACTGCATCTTCCCGTATTTCTTCACGGATACCCCCAATCGGCTTGTCTTTGTCTTCCTCCATTTCTTTACTGATAGCCATGATCTGTTTGTTTTTATCTTCCTCTAATTCTTTACGTATTTATTTGTTTCCTCTATTATCATCTTCATCAACATAGATGTAAGGTCATCTTCTTGATTTTCTATTATGCTGCATTGTTCAGGGCTGTTCGCCTCTGGATGGCTGGGTTCTGGAGATGCCATATTGCTCTGTCTTTTGTTGGTTGAGCCTTTATGCTGACCTCTACACATTGGGCTGATTTAGGTGTTGGCTGTTAGTTTCTGTGCTTCCTGGAGTCCTGAGGTAGGGAGTATCCCCTTGGCCGGAAGATGATTTTTCCTGAAGGAGTCCTTCTCTGCTTTTTGGTTATGGTCACTGTATGGCCAGTGTTTCTCAGGAGTTGCCATTGCTCACCTCAGGTTTATAGCCCTGAGTAGTAGCTGTGGTCTATGTTAGGCAGGGGGGGATCTCCTCTTACCCATAGAAGTTCTGAAGACAGCTGCCCCACTGCTGGGTTTCTTGTTATAAATTTAGTGTGCTGCTGCTCACTAAATTTCCATGTACAGTCCTCTTGAAGAAACTGCTGATTCCCTACCTGTGGGGTTTTCTTCCAACAGGGAAACTCAGTCTGTTATCCTGGGGCACACAGTTCTGTCCGGGAAAGTGGGAGCAAGTCTCTGGGCCAGAGGCTGATTGCTCTGCTCTGGACCTGGAGAATGTGCACCTAGGTTGAGTTGTCGCCTGGGGGCACTGTTCTGGTCTGGAGGCTGGGTGCCTCACTCTGGACCAGAAGCTGTGTGTCTCTGTCTGGGATGGCGGCTGCAGGCACTGCTCTGGTCCAGAAGCTGTGGGTGCAGCCCTCTTGAAGGACCAGGGATTCCCACAGTTTTGACAGTCTAGCCAGGAATAACTGGTTGATCCTTGGCACAGTATCTGAGGGCTGCTGTAATGGCTCTCTGGCTTTTGTAGGTCTGAGGATGCAACTGTGTGTCCCAGTGCCCTAGGGGAACTCAATAATGGCGGCAGAGCACAGTCCTCCTGCCTGCACTAGAGTCTGCGTGAGTCCAGGAAGTGTTTTGGTGCTGGGTGTCCTAAGCGTTAGAGCTGCTGACCCCCTTTGCTGGGGGTTTCCTCCTGCCAGAGACACGCAGTCTGGTGCCCTGGTGCCCACAGTTCTATCTGAGGTGGCGAATCAGGCATGCAGGCCGGCGCCTGTTTCCCGGCTCTGGGTCTGGACTGGCTCTTGGGGCACCTGCAGAACCCGAGTCTTTTCCAGGGGATGTCTGGGTAACCTGAGGTCGGTCCCTATTGTTTCCTGCTCCGTGGGGTTATCGCTCGACTGGGAAATCCAGTCTATGGTTTTGTGGGCCCACAGTTCAGTCTGGGACAGTGACCAGATTGCGCTGGCGGGTAACTCTGGGCTGGCGACCAAGCGCCTGGCTGAACTGGTTGAGTTAAAGCTGATTGAATCCCCCACCGTGGGGTATCCTCTCACCTGTGAAACACAGTCACTTGTGTTTTATGGCCACGAGTTCTGATTGCTGGTCACTGTGCCAATCCTGCTGTGCTGCTCCTCAGAATGAGAGTCCTCCCAGTGCTGCCATCTTGCCCCGCCCCCCGCCAAAATCTCAGTTTTTAAATGTGACTATACATACTGAATTTATTACACTATAAAGTTTCAGAAATTACAATTAGACCAAATAATGATATCTTCTTTTTTTTGATATTAGGGTTTGTTTTACTTTAATAAAACATGTCCACAAACATCGTGAGTAGGAAGGGTTATTTCTTCTTCCACATTCTGGTAACAGTTAACCAGTAAGGGGAATCATATCAGTAACTCAACCAGGCAAGAACCTGTGTTGAGGAACTGAAGCAGAGGCCATTTTTGAGGGTTGATTACTGGTTTTCTCACCATCAGTTGGTCAAACTGTTAGTCTTATACTATCCAGGACCACCTGTGCACAGGTGACACTATCCACAACAAACTGTGCCCTCCCACATCAAACATCAGTCAAGAAAATATATTACTGTTCTGCCTATAGACAAATCTTATAGATGCATTTTTTTTAGTTGATATTCCTTCTTCTCAGATGACCCTATCTCATGTCAAGTTAACCTAAAATCTAGGTAAGTCACCTTCTTTTTACTTATCTCATAAAGATGATCAGTCAATATTTGGTAATGATAAGATTTCTTTGTTTTTGTAGTTATTTTCTGACAGCATAAGTTTAGTTTGAAGTGATTTTCAAATTTTATTCACTAAAGTACATTATGTATCAAAATAACCTAGGTAAGTTATAGAAAATTAGTAATCTATCTTATTCATTATTGTATGTCTCACATAAGTTATTTACAATGTTGATGAAAATTAAATATAATAAAGGAGAAGAGAAGAATATTGACACTTAACTCAAGTGATATTTGGGAAGTAGATCTAGGGCCCGCATAGAATTAATCAGTAAATTGAGATATTCACTCATGGCCATGAACTACACTTTGAATTCAAATAAAGACACATGTATAATCTTAGTCTCTAGAGCTACTAGACCGGAGTGTAGACCATATTATCTATTCATATTTTTCTATTGTATTAATAATTGAACTCATAAGAAAGCTCAATAATTTGAAAATATTTTGTTTGTATAGATTTATTGTACTGTCTAGTTATAAAATAATAATTTAGTCTGTGCAATTTTGAGAAATGAGTGTTACAAAACATATTAGTCATTAAATCTAAAATACTAAAATCTTTCTCTGATATTATCTATTAAAATTTGTAGTACTTTCAAAGTACTTTGAATTTATCCATTGCCAATATACCAGACAAGGGAAAAAGTCGGGGATTGGTAAATGAATAGTAATGGCAGGAACAAAAAATAAATGGAGGGATCCAATTGGCAGCAACCAGTGCGCCCCCTATCTAAGAGGCAGAGGATCTGAAACTTAGAAATTGGTGAGTGGAGGGGCAACTGAAGCCAGAAAATCGACATTGAGGCTTCCTGAATGAGAGGGGACATCACAGGAGCTGAGAACATTTAGATTTAGTTCACCCCTCAGACTTTTCTGGGGACAGAGAGGGACAAACTTTTGAACACCTTGAACTTCCCATTTTCGGGCCTCTCTCCTCCTTGGAGGAGCTGGCCCACAGTGCCAGATGCTCTCAGCACAGAACTCACTGTCTTGGGACTGAGACAGCAGAGGCGGGGCTCCAGGCTCCTCAGCCCTGCCTGCCAAGTGCACAAGTCTTCCAAGTCCCAGATCCAAAGTAACATCCTTCTGGGTCCCGGGTCTGCAAACTGCTATACTGTCTCCACAAGGCTTCCCAGCCAGATATTGTAAAAGCTGCCAAATCCCTCATTGGTGGACATTGGCTGTACAGCCACCAAAGTCCAGCACACCCTCAAAACTACCCAGTACACCAGGTGCCAGGCCACCTAGGTCTATGGACCACAATTGTGGCTCCCCAGGACTTCCCAGCAGGCACCTAGACCAGCCTCCCAGATCCTCACAGTTAGACTCTCAAATTCAGCAGCTGCAGCACCACTGAGCTTAAGGAGCTCATCCTTCCTCATTTGACTCAGCAGGTCCAAACCTGCAAGTAGAGAACAGTGGGAACCACTGTGCTTTATGATTTGACTTGATAGAGAGTGAGGACACCATCAAGTGCCTACAGAACCCCAGATCCAGGGTGCTTCTAAACTAGCAGCCAGATGTCAGATCCCTCCAACCCACACATCCACAGTGGGAAATAGAGGGATTCTTGGGACATTTAAGCCCCTGCTCTGAGACTTTACCAGTGGAGTTCAGGCAAATGACTCCTGGATCTGAGGCAGAGATGAATGCCAGTAGCCTGTAGGCCACTGAGGTAGTACTAGCTCCTGTGAACACCTTCAACACCTGCAATGGCTTTGGTACCTACAAGGTGCCCCTTCCTCACACTGAAGGCCTCTATGTTCTCTAGCACCCTGTCTCTCAAGGCACACTTCCATGCACACACACACACACACACACACACACACACACACACACACACTTGCCTGTATTTGTCCTACTACAACCACAGACTTTCCTCCCACAGGTACAGCTAAAAAAACCAAAGCACCTGCTGAAACCACTTTACATCTCTCATCTTCCTGAAGAATTCTGCAGATACCAGAGAAAGATGGTAACAGTCTGGACTGCAGAATCCAGGAACAAACAGTGAAGGTTACAGCTAAGCAAATGGCCAGAGGTTGGTGAAAAAACACATCCAAGAAAAATCAGGACATCATGGCTTCACAAGCAACCCCCAAAATCAATGGATCCTCAAATTCATTGAAAACACAGGAAAATGACTTTAAAGCTATGCTTATCCAGTTATTAGAGGCACATAAAGAGGAAAAGAAGACATCTCTCAGAGAAATTGGCACACAAATGGAAGCAAATTAAGAGGAAATTAACAAAGCTCTCAAAGAAACACGGGCAAATATAGCTAAACAAATAGAGGAGCAAGTAGTGTCATATAGAGAGGAAACAAACAAGGTAATATAGACCATCATAGAAAGACAGGAATCCACATTTAAACAGCTGAAAGAAACGGTTTAAGGCACACAAATTGAATTATAACCAACAAAGAAAACACAAACAAAGAAAACCCTGGAGCTGGAGAACTTAGAGAAAAGATCAGGAAACAAAACAGTAAGCATCACCAACAGAATATGAGAGATGGAAGAGAGAACCTCTGAAGCTGAAAAAACGCTTGCATAAATTGATACTTCCCTTAAAGAAAAAGGAAAATCAGAAAAGTCCCAAATACAAAACATCCAAGAGTCAAAGACGCCATGAAAGATGAAATCTAAGAATAATAGGAATAGATGAAAAGAAGATTCAGGCTACAAGGTCCAGAAAATATTTTAAAGAAAATCAAAGAAGAAAAATTTCCCAACTTAAAGGAACAGATATTCATAAACATACAAGAGGCCTACAGAACACCAAATACACTAGATCGTAAAAGAAACTCCTCACATCACAACATAGCCAAAACACTAACTCTACAGAACAAAGAAGAGGTATTAAAAGCAGCAAGGGAAAAATGCCAAGTAACATATGAAGGTAGACCTATCAGAATCACACCAGACTTCTCAACAGAAACTATGAAAGCCAGAATGTCCTGGGCAGATGTCATACAAACTTTAGGGGACCACAGAGGCCAACTGAGACTATTATACCAAGCAAAGCTTTCAATAAACATAGTTGGTAAAAAACAAAATATTCCATGCTAAATCTAAATTCATGTAATATCTACATAGCAAACCAACCCTACAGAAGATACTAGAAGGAAAACTCCAATGCAAAAAAACAACTACACCTAGAAAACATAGGTTACAGGTAATTTCCAAACAAAAATTAAAAATAAAACAAGCAATGAATCACAGTAAGACCAGCATCTCCACAATAAAAGGAACAAACAGTCTTTGTTCACTATTGCTCTATCAACATTATTGGATTCAACTCTCCAATAAAAAGACACAGACTAACTTTAGAATGGTTGCAGAAACAGGATACAACATTCTGCTGCATCCAAGAAACATACCTCTGCAACAAAGATAAACACAACCTCAGTATAAAGGGCTGGAAAAATGGACCTAGAAAACAAGCTGTGCAAGATATTATAATATCTAATAAAATAATCTATCGACCAAAATTAATTAAAAAAAATGAGGAGGGACACTTCATTCTCATTAAAGGAAAATTCTACCAGGAGGACATCACAATTTTAAACATCTATGCCCCAAATACAAGACCACCTACATTTGTAATTGAAACATTATTAAAGCTTAAATCACACATTGATCCCGACACCTTAATAGTGGAAGGCTTCAACACTCCACTCTTACCAAAGGACAGATCATCCAGACAGAAGCTAAACAGGGAAATTTGGGCACTTACAGATTCCCTAAATCAAATGGACCTAATAGATGGCTATAGAAATTTTCACTCAAATTAAAAAGAGTAAACCTTCTTTTCAGCAACTCATGGAACCTTCTCCAAAATAGACCATATAGTTGGTCACAAAGCAAGCCTCAACAGATACAAGAAGATTGAAATAAGCCTTTGTATCCTATCTGACCAAAATGCTCTAAAGCTGGACCTCAACAATAACAGAAATAGCAAAAGGCCTACACACACATGGAAACTGAACAACTTGCTACTCAATGACAACTGGGTTAGGGAAGAATTAAAGAAAGAAGTGGAAAAACTTCCTAGAATTAAAATAAAATGAAGGTACAACATACCCAAAGTTATGGGACACAATGAAAGCAGTGCTAAGAAGAAAGTTTATAGCACTAAAAAACTTCAAGAAGAAATTTGAAACATCTAATACAAATAAACTTAACAGCTCACCTGAAAGAACTAGGAAAAAAAGAATCAGACACACCCAAGAGGAGTAGATGGCTGGAAATATTCACGCTCAGGGCAGAAATCAATAAATTCGAAACAAAGAACAAAATTCAAATAATCAAAGGAACCTAGAGCTGGTTCTTTGAGAAAATCAACAAGATAGATAACCCCTTAACCAATCTAACTAAAAGGCAGAGAAAAAAAGATGTCCAAATCAGCAAAATCACAAATGTAAAGGGGGACATACTAACAGACACTGAGGAAATCCAAACAATCATAGATCTTTCTACAAAAGCCTATATGCCACAAAATTTAAAATCAAAACGAAATGGAAAATTTTCTTGATAGATTCTGCATACCAAAATTAAATAAGGTAAAAAGATTGAATAGTGCTCTATCCTCCAAAGAAATAGAAGCAGTCATCAAAAGTCTCCTTTCCAAAAAAGCTCAGGGCCTGATGATTTTAGCACAGAATTTTACCAGACCTTCAGATAAGAGTTAACTCCAATTCTCTTCAAACTATTTCACAAAATAGAGATAGAAGAAAGATTACCAAACTCATTCTATGAAGCCAAAGTCACCTTCATACCTAAATCACACAAAGACCCAATCAAAAAAGAGAACTTCAGACCTATCACTCTTATGAACATTGAAGCAAAAATAATCAATGAAAAAGGCAAACGGGCTGAGAATGAAACTAGGGAAACAACGCCATTCGCAATAGCCACAAAGGATATAAAGTACCTTGGTGTGACCCTAACCAAGAAAGTCAAAAACTTATTTAAAAATAATTTCAAGTCTCTAAAGAAAAAATTAGAAGAAGATATCAGAAGGTAGGAAGATCTCCCATGCTCATGGTTTGGCAGGATTAACATAGTGAAAATGGCCATCTTACCAAAAGAAATATACAGATTCAATGCAATTCCCATCAAATTACCAACACAATTCTTTACAGACCTTGAAAGAAAAATTCTCAACTTCCTCTGGAATATCAAGAAACCCAGAATTGCTAAAACAATCCTCTACAGTAGAAGATCTTCTGGTAGTATCTCCATTCCCAATCTGAAGCTGTACTATAGAACAACAGTAATAAAAACTGCATGATACTGGCATAGAAACAGAATGGTGGATCAATGAAATTGGATAGAAGACCCAGAAATAAATGCACTCACTTATGGTTTTGGACAAAGTTGCCAAAATCATATAATGGAAAAATTATAACATCTTCAACAAATGGTGCTGTTCTGACTGGATGTCTACATGCAGAAAAAAAAGCCTCAATATAAAACCAGACACTCTAAACCTGTTAGAAGAAAAAGTGTGGAAGAGCCTTGAACTCATTGGCACAGGAGACAACTTCCTGAAGTGAACACCAACAGCACAGGTTCTAGGAGCAACAATCAATAAATGGGACTTCATGAAACTGAAAAGCTCCTGTAAAGCAAATGACACTGTTGTCAGAACACAACGACTTCCTACAGATTGGGAAAGGATCTTCACCAACCCTATATCTGACAGAGGGCTAATATCCAGTATATATAAAGAACTAAAGAAATTAAACAGCAACAAATAAAGTAATCCAATTAAAAAACGGGGTACAGAGCTAAACAGAGAATTCTCGATAGAACATCAAATGGCAGAGAAACACTTAAAGAACTGCTCAGCATCCTTAGCCATCACGGAGATGCAAATCAAAATGACCTTGAGATTTCACCTTACACCCATCAGAATGACTAAGATCAAAATCCCAAGTGACAAAACATACTGGAGAGGTTGTGGAGAAAAGGGAACCCTCCTCTATTGCTGGTGGGAATGTAAACTTGTACACCCACTTTGGAAATCAATCTTGCACTTTCTCAGACAAATAGGAATAGTGCTACTTCAAGATCCAGCTATACCACCCTTAGGCATAGATCCAAAATATGCTCAAGTACACAAAAAGGACTTTTATTCAACCATGTTTGTAGTAGCTTTATTCCTAATAGTCAGAACCTGGAAACAATCCAGATATCCCTCAACAGAGGAATGGATACAGAAAGTGTGGTACATTTTCACAAAGGATTACTACTCAGCAATTAAAAACAAGGAAATTATGAAATTTTCAGGCAAATGGTGAGAACCTAGAAAAGATCATCCTGAGTGAGGTTATCACAGAAGCATAAAGACACACATGGTATACACTCACTTATAACTGGATACTAGACCTATAAGATAGGATAGGCATACTAAAATTTGAACATCCAACGAAGCTAAACAAGAAGAAGTTCCAGGGTAGGATGACCAATCCTTACTTATAAAGACAAACGGAATGGACATTAGAAGTTGGAGAAAACAAGAAACAGGACAGGAGCCTACCATAGAGGGCCTCTGAAAGACTCTACCTAGCAGTGTATCAAAGCACATGTTGAGACTCATAACCAAACCTTGGGCAGAGTGTAGGGAATCACATGAAAGAAGGGGGAGTTAGTAAGACCTGGAGAGGACAGGAGAGCCAGAAGAATCAAATATATCTGGGCACATGGGTCTTTACTTAGACTGATTCTCCAACCAAGCACCATGTATGGATATGACATAGAACCCCTGCTTAGAAGTAGCCCATGGCAGCTCAGCATCCAAGTGGGTTTTCCTAGTAAGAGAAACTGGGACTGTCTTTGACATTAACTCAGTGGCAGGCTACTTGACCTCCCCAACTCCCTCGAGTAAGGAGCAACCTTGCTAGGCCACAGAGGAGGACATTGTAGCCAGTCCTGATAAGACCTGATAAAATAGGTCAGATGGATTGCAGGAGGACCTCCCCTATCAGTGGACTTAGAGAGGGGCAGGGAGGAGATGATGGAGATAGGTTGGGATTGGGAGAGAATGATGGAGGGGGCTATAGATATGATACAAAGTAAATAATTAATAAAATAATATATTTTATTAATATATAAAATAAAAATCATAAAAAATAAATGGCTGCGGAAAACAAATAGAGATGTCAACAATATTAATTCTTTATAGTATTTGGAGAGAAAAATATGACCTCCTTATACTTCTTGCCCTAGTGAGTGATCCATCATTGATTATCAGTTATGACATTCAGTTTTCAGATACTGACTAACTTTTACAATGCCATTACTTTTTATTTCTTTTTAAATAAATGATGAATGTATATTCATGACTTTCCATTTACACAATAAGAGACTGAAAGCATTTTTCTCAGAAAATTTGAAACCATTAGATAAGCCCCTAATTACCTTTCCTACTATACTCTATACCTTTCTAGCAGCTAACACTGAGGGAAGTACTTTGTTTCATATCCATTTCAATACTTTACTTTATTCAGTTATTTGTTTTAAGCAGTGGAACCGTTTTTACTTTACTTTCATTTCAATCTCATAAAATGTTATTATAAATTTCCTATATGGAATTTTTTTTCAGTTATTGAGAATGGCATACTGTAGACACTGAATATGGCAAATTAAATCTCTTATCAGCTGTGTGATATATTCTTCCATTATTTGTTCTATTATTTTGGTTGAATTTTTATATTAGTATTATATGTCATCGATTTTCCACATTTGGTTTATATCTCTAAAGCTTGTAATTTATTTTCTAAGCAAATTTCTCAAGTATTTTCTTCAGCTCAAGGAGTATTTTAACAATGAGATAAGTTAATAGAACCCAAACAAGAGTATGAACAAAAATGAATATAATTAGTAAGGCTGAGAGTGAGTTTTAGACTTGAACTATATTCTAATAATTTAAAACATTTAAATATAAAAATTAAAACCTGCATATATATATATATATATATATATATATATATATATATATATATATA
>NW_026590677.1:5587518-5628863 GCF_907164565.1 Psammomys obesus
ATATATATATATATATATATATATATATATATATATATATATATATATATATATATATATATATATATATATATATACATGTGTCTTCCTTGATCAGCAAGTGCTGAAGGAAATACTTTCAAGTTTCATGTTGGATTGAAACCACTCATACAAAAATAAGTTTTAAATATCAGCATAAAACACAAATAAAGCACCAGAGGTATATAAATAGAATCACACTGGTTCAAAAAACACACAGGGGCTTACAGAGATTTATTGGTGTGCATGCACTTGCTGCTCTTCCAGAAGAATCAATTTTGGTTCTTAGAAACTACATCAAGTGTCTCATAACCACCTTAACTTCAGTTGAAGGGCATCTGACCTCAGGTAAGCAATTGGCACAAGTACAGTCATGCAGGCACACAGACACATAAAAAATGTATGTAAAAACAAAAAGAAAACTGCCGGTAGATGCCTTACATGTATTCTGCTGTGTCGCATGTGTGTCAGTCAGTGGCAAAGAGGAGAGAGGCTGTTTATGGTCAGTGTTCTGACCTGTAAACATTTGAATCATTAGTAGCCTAAACTTCCCTGAATAGTGATAGTCTCAGATAATCACCAATAAGGAGATGTGCTGGTCGCTATGGGCTCCTGGGGCAGGGAACCAGCCAGATAATAAAAAATTCTGCCTGTGATCCCCAATGCTGTGCAGGCCTCTGGGTACAGACTATACTTAAGATGACATCTGCCTGGTACCATAATGTATAAGCAAGGCATAGCACTCCTAAGACCACAACAGAGATGACCCCAAACACTCAAAGACCCTGGACTCTACTAAGAGGAGAAAATCAGTGGTAGAAAAATGGAAGAAACAGAAGTATGTGGACACAATGATGTGAGGTGGAACTGGAGACAGGACAATAGTGATGAATAGCTTGATGTGAGTAGCTGGTAATGCCACCTGGGACCATAATGGGGTCCCGGCCTGTGCTGCCACTGGGAGCCATGTCTGGCTCCAAGGTGTTGCAGCAGCAGCAATCTGTTACCATTAAAGGCAGTGTAGAAATCCCTGGTCTGCTTCTGGTGCCAGAGGACATGTCAGTTTCTGAGGGCTGTGCATAATTGCTACCACTCTTCAACTGGGCCATGTTTCCCATGATGGTAGTATGAGAGCAAGAGAGCTGACTCAGAGCTAGACAGCATCAGTAATCAGATTAGGTCTTCATATTGTGGGAGTTGCAGCTGAGATAGCACCTATTGTATGGCATGGGAGAGCAGGCCTTGCCACATGTCTCCTCTGTGGTGGCATGGACAAGGGAGAGATAACCTCCTGGCCTCTTTCCCCCTTAACACCAGTATCAGGTCAGAGACCTGGCCTTGGAGTCATGAGAGCAGAAGAGTTGTTTCTGCCTCTTATCTGCTCTAGCCCTCAGGAGAGCAGGGTTTGCACCTCCCCTGGACAGCACACCTCATGGCAGAAAGTGTGGACAAGCTGGCCCAAGGGTGTGAGTATAGAAGGGCTGACCCTACTGCTTGTCATACAGTGACATGGGTGAAGGAGAGTTGTCCTCCTCCTTTTCCCTTGCCAGCTAAGGCAGGAAGAAAAGCTGGCCCCAGGTCATCAGAGCTAAAGAGTTGGTACTGCCCTTCACCTTCTATAGCACTCAGGAAAGCAGGTCTTCCAACTTACATGGGCAGCATAAGTACAGCTGGCCTTGAATGTGGAACATATAAATGAGCAAGCCAAGGGTATAAGCCTTGTCTATTTTGAGGCAGCATGGGAAAAGAAGAGGTGTCCTCTCTTCCACTCTCCCATTGCCACCTAGGCAGAAGAGCTGACCCTGGAGTCATGAAAGCAGGAGAGCTGTCCCTGCCCCTATTGTGGCACTGGACAGAGAGTTTACAGATGAGTCATCCCTGAGGTTGTGAGCACAGGAGAGGTGGCTCTGCCTCTTGTCTGCTGTACTGTGTTACATATGAGGGAGAGACACACTTTTCCCCTCCCTTGTCTCTTGCTACCTATGGTAGGTGGAAGATCTAGCCCTGTTGTCATGAGTATGGGTAACTGGCCCTGCCCCATGCTTCAATACTCAGGAGAGTGTGCAGAAAAGTTATACTGAGGGAAAGGAAACAAACTAAAAATATTAAAATAGATTATATATCAATTACCAGAAAATAATTATGAAGTATGAAGTATTCTCTGAATAAACGAAAATTTTAATTTATGTATTAGTTCAGTGGGATAAAACTGAAATAGGCTGGCTTTTCCAAAAACATTTTAATGTTATTCTATGAAGCTTGTATCCTAGATAAGTCACTTGGTGAAATTGAGACAGTTCAATTTCAATAGTAGTGGATTTACTATCTTTTAGAATAAGAAACATCATTTAAAACCCTGCAGACTATCAAAGAAGGTGTTGAGCCTAATGGCCAACTGTCGGGGAGAGTGAATGGAATTTTATGTCAGAAGTGGGAAATAGTAAGAGCTGGAGAGGACAGGGTCTCCACAAGGAGAGCAACAGCACAAGAAAATTTGAACATAGGGAACTTCCCAGAGACTCATACTCCAATCAAGGACTATTCATGGAGATAACCTAGAACCCCTGCACAGATGTAGCCCATGGTAGTTCAGTGTCTAAGTGGGTTACATAGTAATGGGAAGAGGGACTGCCTCTGACATAATCTGATTGCCCTGTTCTTTGATCACCTCACCCTGAGGGGGGAGCAGCCTTATCAGGCCACAGAAGATGACAATGCAGCCACTTCTGATGAGAACTGATAGACTAAGATCAAAAAGAAGGAGAGGAGGACCTCCCCTATCAGTGGACTTTGGGAGGGTTATGCATGCAAAAAGGGGAGGGAGGGGGGATTGAGAGAGGAAGAGGGAGGGGCTTATGGGGGATACAAAATGAATAAAGTGTAATTAATAAAATTTACATAAAAAATTAAAAAAATATCCATACATTTAAAAACTTGTTTTAGATGGTTTTTTTTGTTTCATTATTGTGGTGTGTGTGTGAAGACAAATAGGTTGCACCACAAAATGGAAGGGAAAAACACAGCATATATTGAATTATCAACACTGAATGAGTTACTTTCTATTTCTGTGACAAAAACCCTAAAAAGGGAGACTTATAAGATAAATCACTTAAATTAGCTAATGGTTTCAGAGGATTCTTGTGCATAATGGTGGACTAAAGGCATGGTGGCAGGAAAAGCTGAGAATTCACATCTTGATTAACAATTAGGAAGCAAAAAGGAAATAGAAAACCCACTTGCCCACTGATATATCTCCTCAAAAATACCACAACTTCTAATCTTTTCCAAACAGGCCTACAAACTGAGAACCAAATATTTAAACATATAAGGTTATAGGATTCCCACTCAAAGTACTACAACCACTGAGTGGTAAGTCATAGAAATTTTTATATCTTCTATTTAATCTGCATATTCTACTATTTTAATTTATTTTTTAATATATTCACTTTACATTCCAATTGTAGCATCCTCCCTTGTCTATTTCAGGTCCCACTCCCCTTCCCCCCCACCATTCCTCTCCCCTAGTCCTCAGAAAGGGAGAGCCCTCCTCACCTACAATTTGTCTCTAGGCTATCATGTCTCATTACACCTGCCTGCACCCTTTTCCTCTGTGGCCTGGCAAAGACCAGGGGGAAGTGATCAAAGAGCAGGCATCAGAGTCCATGTCAGAGACAGTGCCTTCTCTCCTTATTAGGGAACCCACATGGAGACTAAGTTGCCTATTGGCTACATCTGAGCAGGGAGTCTAGGTCTTCTCAACACATGGAGTTTTGTTGGTGCATCAGTTTCTGCAGGCCACCAGGGGCCCAGGTTTGTTGGTTCTGTTGGTCTTCCAATAGAGCTCTTGTCCCCTTGCATACTTATATTCCCCCACTCTTTCTTAAGCCTCCCTGCTTTTTCCCCAAAGTTTGGCTGTGAGTCTTAACATCTGCTTTGATCCTTTACTGGGTGGAGTCTTTCAGTGGACATTTATGGTAGACTCCCATCCTGCTCCCTCTCTTCAACTGTTTCTGATGTCTATTCTATTTGCCCTTCTAAATGAGAATTAATCACCCTAGGGGCTTCCTTGTTATTTACCTTCTTTGCATCAGAGGATTGTAGTACAGTTATCCTGTATTATATGGCTAATATCAGTTTATAAGTAAGTGTGTATCATGTGTGTCTTTCTTCTTATAGGTTACCTCACTCAAAATGATCTTTTCTTGTTCCATCCATTTGCCTGAAATTTTCATGTTTTTCTTGCTTTTACTATCTGAGTAGTATTCCATTGTGTAAATATACCACAATTTCTTTTTTTTTCTTTTTTTTATTATTATTTTTTTCTTTTTAGTTACATTTTGTTAACTCTGTGTCCCAGCTGTATCCCGCTCCCTCATTCCCTTCCCAACCCCACACTCCCTCCCTGGTCTCCTCCCTGCCCCTTTCCAAGTCCACTGATAGGGGAGGACCTCCTCCCCTTTCATCTGACCCTGTTTTATCAGGTATCTTCAGGGCTGGCTGCAAAGTCCTCCTCTGTGGCCTAACAGACTGCTCCTCCCCTGGGGGGGGGGTGTCAAACAGCCTGCCCTTGAGATCCTGTTAGAAATAGTCCGTGTTCCCCTTACTTTGGAAAACTACTTGGTTACTGAGCTACCACGGGCCACATCCGAGCAGAAGTTCTAGGTTATATCCATAGATGGTCCTTGGTTGATTGTCAGTCTCAGAAAAGACCCTGTGCCCAGATATGTTTGGTCCTTGTAGAGCTCCCAAGAAAACAGGGCATACAGATAATATCCCAACAAAAATGAAAAGAAAACAAGCAATGAAACAAGGTAAGATCATCGACTCCATCACAATTTCTTTATCCATGCTTTGGTTGAGAGACATATACGTTGTTTCCAGATTCTGTCTGCTACAAATAGGGCTGCTATGAACATGATTGAGCAAATGACCTTGTTGTATACTTGTGCATATTTTGGACTATGCCTAGGAGTAGTATAGCTGGATCTTAAGGTAGCACTATTTCTAATTTTCTGAGAAAGCGCCAGATTGATTTCCAAAGTGCTTGTCGAAGGTTATACACCCACCTGCAATGAAAGAATGTTCCCCTTTCTCCACATCATTGCCAGCATATGCTCTCACCTCAAGTTTTCGATCTTAGTCATTCTGATGAGTGTAAGATAGAATCTCAGAGTCATTCTGAATTGCATTTCCCTAATGACTAAGGATGTTGAGTGTTCTGTTACATGTTTTTCTGTCATTCAATAGTCCTCTGTTGAAAATTCTCTGTTTAGCTCTGTACCACATTTTATTGGGATTATCTGGTTTGTTGCTGTTTAACTTCTTGATTACAATATATATTTTGGATATTAGCTCTCTGTCAGATATAGTTGGTGAAGATCCTTTCCAAGTCTGTAGGCTGTTACTTTTGTTCTATTGTCAGGGTTCTATGCTTTACAGAAACTTTAATGTAAATATAAATTATGAATTAAAGGAGCTTAAGCAAAGGAATATAGGAAGGGTTGGAAGAAGAAAATTATGAAAATGATGAAATTATATTTTAATCTCAAAAAATAATTAAAAAGAACAGAAACAAATCAAGAAATTTCTGACCACATTATTAATGTAATTTACTTTAATTATTAATTACTTTCTGACATTACTTTTATATATCCTTGCCATTAACTTAAAATTTATTTAAGAATTAGTGACATGTTCTTTAAGTTTAATCTCAGTATGTTTTATAGAGGAATTTTAATTCAACAACATGGCTTCTCTGGCAAGGGATAAAATCCAAAGTCATAGGTTTGTGTGATCCACCTGGAACACAGACATACCCTTATTACACAATGGTAATTCCTCTTGCTAGAATGTTGACAAGATTCACCTTTAAACACTCTTGGTAGAATTTATTACAGATCCTTTTGAAGAATGTTTGTGCACTGTGTATTCAAATGTTGATTTCTATACCCAGAATTCTGAGTACAATGTTTTGTAAAAATTGTTCTGAGTACAATGTTTTGTAAAAATTGTTCTATATCACATCTTATTGGTTAATAAAGAGCTGAACACCTAATAGTTGGGCAGGAGAGGATAAGGTGAGACTTCTAATCCCAGGGAGGGATCTTCAGATAAATAGCAAAGAAATTGGAGTCATCATGAGAACATAAATAAACAAGGAGGAGCCAGAACAAGACTAAGATAGCAGGTAAATATCCACTTGGCTGGGAAGTAGGCTAAACAAGCTTAGTCATGTTAGAATAGCATAGTATCTGCCCAGCTAAAGTGTCTGAAGCTAATAATAGAAACCATAGGTCTCTGTGTCATTATTCAGGAACTGAGGCAAGCATAGAAAGCCCTTAATTTTTCACAACTTTTTTCTCAAACCATAATGTCTAATTGAAGAGGAGACAAAGTGATGAATTTGAAAGAAGTGAATGAGAGATAGGATAAGAAGAGGCAGGAAAAAGAATCAACTTAAGACCAGCACAAAAAAAAAAAAACAAAAGTTTATGGAGAGAGTATATTAAATTTCAGGAGAACACTACAGTTTGGTGAAGTTGGGCACAATTTAATTGAATGAAGTTGAGTTCCTACAGTTCAGCTCCTGGAGTTCAAAAGCAGTTTTTTTTTTTTTCAAGCAGAACAATTCAGTGAGAAGTGGAGAGAAGCCAGTTTGAATCCATCGGCTTGGAGAGATGTTTTTGAACCAGAAAAGCTGAGTTGAACCAGCCAGTTAGTGTTCAGAAAGAACTAGAAAGTGTGAGCTTGTTTAGCAGTAAGTCTCAGAGGCTGAAAACTTTCTAGGCCTATGTTAATAGATGGGGGCTAGAATCTGAAACCTTCAAGGTTTGGCCATGTAAAAGATTTAAACTGTACAAAGGCTAGATGATTCCAAGCCTTGGTCTAGATATACTTAGATAGAAGCATTCTGGGCTCAACCCAAGCCATGTATTTGTAAAGTTTGAGTACAGCTCTCATCTCTTCCCCTTATCTGAGGAAATCAAAACAACATTCACATCTGCCATTTAAAATGTTCAACGTACCATATTTTATAATAACATAATTTATAAACAATATTGTTTTTTAATGCCTTTCTGGCATTCCTTTTATATAAATACTTCTTATATGTAAATTCAAAACATCAATAAAGTTATGAATTAAAGGCACATGGACTTTATTATGATATATTTTGAATATTCTCTTTTATAGATGTAACAGTACTTGAATAACACAGTAGTAAATATTTGTGAGTTTTAAAAACTTTTTGGCAATGATAGTCTTTTCATTTCTCTTACCTAGTTATTATTAGAAAGTAAAATGTAAGTCATTATTTCAGATATTTATCTTGATATTTGAATATGTTTCCTTTAAATTCTTATTTTTTAATTATTTTTTATTTTTTACATTAATTACATTTTATTCATTTTTCATCCCAGCTGTAGCCCCCTCCCTCATTCCCTCCCAATCCCACCTTCACTCTCTCATCTCCTCCCATGCCCCTAATGTTTTGTGTTATTATTTGAAGTGAAATCTTATAGTAAATGATTAAGAGCACTCCTACCTAATAAGTACATTACTATCTTATTAAGACTCTGTAGAGAATCAGCTTAAAACTTATTTTACCTTCCTGCCTTCATGTATATAAAAACAATGTACATAGTCTCTTTGTGTTGTTTTTGTGTATATGAGTTCAGAGCTGATCACTCTGTTTCGGACAACCAATAATGGAGCTCATTCCTAGGAAAGGCCAATTCTCCTACTTTCAGCAGTCATTAATTTCTTGAAGCTATTCATCTAAGAATAGGACCCAATGTATTTTTCTCTCCAACTCCAATATATTTATTGATGTTGACATTATTCCAGTCTTATTAACGCAAGCCTTTCTAGAGAGACTGTTTCATAGTGGACATCAAGCTTTTACAGTCTTTCCAATTTTGGTTTATCCTGAGCCATAGATGAATCAGTTGTGATATAAGTGTCTCTTCTGAAGCTAGATTCTGAGCAATATTTTTATCTAGCATCGCATCCATCTGTCCAACTGTGTATGGATGTGTGTATGTGTGTGTGTGTGTGTAGGTATAAAGAAACACTTTAGAATAGTAAGAAATTATTCTTTTTTAGCGAAGTGGTAGTTGTAGACTCTTTTCCTTTTAAATCTATTTTTAAAGTTCTTCTCTCATACAATACATTCCAGCAACAGTTTTTCTTCCCTCCACTCTTCCCAAATACACCTACCTCCTCTCTGATACACTTCAGATCTGTCTGTCTTCACAAAAGAGCAAGCCTTCAAGAGACAACAACCATGCATGACAAAACAAAATACAATATGATACAGCCAATTTGCCACACAAGTACTGGACAAGACAACCCAATAGCAGAAAAAGAGCCCAAAGAGCAGGAAATGAAGTAAAAGACACAGTGGCTACCACTGTTAAGAGGTCCACAAAAGCACCTAGCTAACAGCTACACCATGTATGCAGAGTATCTGATGCAGAGCCTCGCAGGCCAGTGCTTGCCTCTTTGGTCTCTTTGAGCTCATGTAAGCTCTGTGTATTTGATTTGGTGATCCATGCTCTACTGGTATTCTTCATCCACTCTGACTCCTAAACTCACTCCTCTATTCTGTGGGATTCTCCATGTTCCTAGAAAACGTACCCCATAGTAACTGTTTATGTAGACTCTTCGTTCACATATCTTCTGTGCATCTCTGTACCTGCTGCCATCTGCTGTCTGAGGAAGCCTCTCTGATGAAGATTAAACAAGGCACTGATTTATAAGTATAACAGAACATAATTAGGAATCATTTCATTGACTTTTTATCATTCATGTTTGGTTTTACCCTATGTCTTTGGGATATTCAGTCTCTGGTTCTTGGCTATCCAAGCAGTGTCAAACATAAGCTCCCTTTCTTGGAGTGGGCCTCAAGTTAAATTAGACATTGGTTGGTTCCTGCAGTAGGTTCTGCACAACCATTTCTCCAACATATCTTGCAGGAAGGAAAAATTGTAGGTAAAATATTTGTGGCTGAGTTGTGTCTGTTCCTTTCTGTAGCCTACAGAATACATTCGTACACCAAAGTGACTGGAACACAGGGTGAAGACTCCATGCAGGCATCCGCTCAATCTCCTCATGTTCAATGAGCTTTGTCAATGTTGTCCCTATTAATGGGCTTTCAGTTGTGAAGCACAGTACTCATTCTTAGCATCAGCTTCCTGGGGTGTGTGGGGATCTTGAGGGAACCCTATAGGCCACAGGACCTCAACCAGTGGGTCATGACCCCACTATGGTTCAAGTGACACTTTCACAGAGGTCACATATCAGATATCATAGGTATCAGATATTTATATTACTATTCATAACAATAGGAAACTACTATTTTGAAGTAGAAATGAAAATAATTTTATGGTTGTAGATCACCACAACATGAAGCACTCTCTTAACAGCTTGCAGCATTAGAAAAGTTGAACACCACAGTTCTTGGCAAAAAAATCACACAAATGCAAATCACTCCCACCACTAGGAGACTTGACAAGGTGAAAAGAGATGTCTATTTCAGACTCGTTATCACCCTTTGCTAGAATCCTCACCAGGATCACCATAATAGATCTAAGAAAGATACCAGTATACTAGTTTTGAACAACACCCTTCCAAAGCAACCACACTATTCCATCCATCTCTTTTAAGATTCTCTCCCTCCATCTCATCTCCTTCACATCCTGATCCTTCTTGCTCCTGTCCACATCTCTCTCCAGCCATCCTGAAAAACCTATTGTATTTCTCCTTTAACAGTGATCTATGCATTAGTACCCTCAAGAACCCATCTCTTTGCCTACCCTCTCTGTGAGTCTATGGATTGTAGCTTTGTTATCATTTACTAAACAGCTAATATTCACTTATTAGTGATTACATATTTGTCTTTCTTGGTCTGGGTTACCTCACTAAGGACGATTTTTTTTCTAGTTTCATCCTTTACCTGGCAAATTTCATGATGTCAATGTTTAAGAGTTAGCTAATACTCAATTGTGTAAATGTACTACGAATTTATTTTAGCCATTTCTTGGTTGAAGAACATCTAGGTTGTTTCCAGTTTCTGGTTGTTATGAATGAAGCCTCAATAAACATATTTGAGAATGTATCCTTGCAGTAGGATGTGGTGTCCTTTGGGTGTATGCCCAAGAGTATTATAGAAGGTCTTAAGATATATTGATTTCCAATTTTCTGAGGAAATTCCGTACTAATATCCATTGTGGTTGTACAAGTTTGCACTCCAACCAGCAATGGAGAAGAGTTATCCTAGCACCACATACTTGCCAGTCACATGTGTAATTTATCTTAGACATTCTGAAAGGTATAAGATGAAAACTCAAAGTAGTTTTGATTTGCATTTCCCTGGTGGATAAGGATATTAAACAGATTCTTTAAGAGTTTCTCAGCCATTTGAGATTCCACTAATACAAGATCTCTTCAGTTTCTGTATGAAGGCACTTACTGCTCTGAACGTTCTTTTTAGCTCTGCTTTAATTATGGTTCATAAATATGGGTATGGTCTGAATTCTAGAAATATTCTATTTTTAAAATTTTTTATTTAACTTTTAATATTACACTTTATTCACTTTGTATCCCCCCATGAGCTCCTCCCTCCTCGCCTGCCGATCCCACCCTCCCTCCCCCTTCTTCACGCATGCCCCTCACCCAGTCCACTGATAGGGGAGGTCTTCCTTTCCTTCTTTTTGATCTTAGTCTATCAGGTGTCATCAGAAGTGGCTGCATTGTCATCTTCTGTGGCCTGGTAAGGCTGCTCCCTCCTCAGGGTGAGGTGATCAAAGAGCAGGCCAATCAGATTATGTTGGAGGCAGTTCCTCTTCCCATTACTATGTAACCCACTTGGACATTGAACTGCCATGGGCTACATCTGTGCAAGGGTTCTAGGTTATCTCCATGAATAGTCCTTGATTGGAGTATGAGTCTCTGGGAAGTTTCCTGTGTTCAAATTTTCTTGTTCTGCTGCTTTCCTTGTGGAGTTCCTGTCCTCTCCAGCAATCACTATTTCCCACTTCTTACATAAGATTCCATTCACTCTGCCCAACAGTTGGCCATCAGGCTTAGCATCTGCTTTCATAGTCTGCAGGGAAGAGGCTTTCAGAAGCCCTCTGTGGCAGGTTCCAAGGTTGTTTCCTGTTTTCTTCTTCTTCTGATGTCCATGCTCTTTGCCTTTCAGGATGGGGATTGACTGTTTTAGTCAGGGTCCTCTCTCTTGCTTAGTTTCTTTAGATGTACAGACTTTAGTGGGTTTATCCTATGTTGTATGTCTATATGAGTGAGTATATACCATGTGTGTCTTTTTGCTTCTGGGACAACTCACTCAGGATGATCCTTTCCAGGTCCCACCATTTACCTGCAAATTTCATGATTTTTATTTTTCATTGCTGAGTAATATTCCATTTTATACATGTACCACAATTTCTGCATCCATTCTTCAGTTGAGGGGCATCTGGGCTGTTTCCAGCTTCTGGCTATTACAAATAAAGCCACTACAAACATGGTTGAGCAAATGCCCTCATTGTGTACTTTAGCCTCTTTTAGATATATGCCTAGGAGTGGTATGGCTGGTTCTGGAGGAATCGCTATTCCTAGGAGTGGTATGGCTGGATCTTGAGGAATCGCTATTCCTAGTTGTCTGAGAAAGTGCCAGATTGCTTTCCAGGGTGGTTGTACAAGTTTACATTCCCACACTCAGTGGAGGAGGGTTCCCCTTTCTCCACAACCTCTATAGTATGTGTTGTCACTTGAGTTTTTGGTCTTGGCCATTCTGATGGGTGTAAGGTGATATCTCAGGGTTGTTTTGATTTGCATTTCCCTAATGGCTAATGACCTTGAGCATTTCTTTAAGTGTTTCTCTGCCATTCCATATTCCTCTACAGAGAGTTCTCTGTTTAGCTCTGTTCTCCATTTTTTAATTGGATTACTTGGTTTGCTGCTTTTTAGCTTCTTTAGTTCTTTTTATATAGTGGATCTTATTCATTTGTCAGATAAATGGTTGGTGAAGACTTTTTCCCAATCTGTAGGCAGTCGCTTTGTTTTGATGATGGTGTCCTTTGCTTTACAGAAGCTTTTCAGTTTCATGAGGTCCCATTTATTGATTGTTGCTCTTAGAGCCTGTGCTGTTGATGTTCTGTTCTAGAAATCTTCAATTTTTTAAAATTATTTTTGTCATGATCAATTTTTGTTCAGTAGAGAGGTGTTCAGTTTCCATGAGTTTGTAAAATTTCTGTTGTTTCTGTTATTGTTGATATATAGCTTTAATGCATGATGGTCTGATAGGATGCAATGAGTTAATTAAACTTTTCTTGTATTTTTTGAGACTTGCTTTGTGTCCAAGCATGTGGTCTGTTTTAGAGAAGGTTTCACGAGGTACTGGAAGAAGGAATATTCTTTTGTTTTTTGAAAAAATGTTTTGAAAATATTTGGTAGGTTCTTTCAGTATAAAATGACTCTTCTTACCTCCAGTATTTCTTTGTTTAGTTTTTATCTGGGTGACATTATCTCAAGATGTAGGGTCTGAAAATGATTTACAAGACTCAGAGCATATTTTATTAAGCAAAATATTTCAGCGTTCTGGGTCAACCATTCTAAAAAATGGTAAGCACAGGACAAAGGTACAAAGGTCTTTTAAAGGAAATTGGAGATTTCCAGGAGTGATGAGCTAATCTCTATTCTGATTAGGAGGCTAAGGAATAGTTACAGGTGGCAAAATTTGTTGGTGGGAGCAAGGTGGTGGTCATCTCAAACAACACTCTCCAGGCCTTTCAGCTATACACAGTTGCACTTGTAGTTGGTTGACTGAGGCTTACCCAGGTATTACTGGTCTTTACCTGGACCTGGGAGTATCCTGGGGCCTAAGTCATCTCTGTCTAAGATGGAGTCTGGAGACAAAGGGAATCTATCTGGACCTCCCAAAAGATAAATAGTTGGAAAAAGATATTCTAATCAAATAGACACAAGAAGAAAGTCTAACACAATAGACTTCAAATCAAAACAAAACAAATGAGTTAGGGAAAGACATTTCATAATCATCAAAGGAAAAAAATCAAATGACATTTCAGTTATTAATATCTATGCACCAAAAACAAGGTACGAAATAGTCCTTGTTCCCCTCACTATGGGAAACCAATTGGTTACTGAGCTACCACAGGCTACATCTGAGCAGAGGTTCTAGGTTACATTCATACATGGTCCTTGGTTGCATGTCAGTCTCAGAAAAGACCCTGTGCCCAGGACTATTTCTAACAGGAACTCAATGACTGGCTCTTTGGCCTCCCCACCCCCCAAGTGAGGAACAGTCCTGTTAGGCCACAGAGGAGAGCTTTGCAGCCAGTCCTGAAGATACCTGATAAAACAGGATCAGATGAATGGGGAGGAGGTCCCCCCTATCAGTGGACTTGGCAAGGGGCACGGTGGAGATGAGGGAAGGAGGGAGGGACTGGGAGGGAATGAGGGATGGGGACACGGCTGCCATACAGAGTTAATAAAATGTAACTGATAAGAAAAAAAAAGAATATACAGTGTATATTATTTGAAAATAAAATGAAACCATAATATTTTCTGTAAAAAAAAAAAAAAAAACAAGATACGAACTTTTTTATAAGAAACATTACTACAGTTTAAATCATATATTCATCCTTACACAGTGATTGTGGGATAATTAAATTGACCACTCTCATTAATAGATTTTTTTCTAATGTCCTTGAGCTCACTAACTCAGGAAATGGAAATAGACAAGGTTTCTAGTAACATGCATCATTTTTCCTCCCATTAAATGTGCCTTAAAACCAATTTTAAAACTTTTGGTTACCACTGACATATGAAAGCCAATTATTACAATGTTTGTTTTTATATTAATTACAGTTTATATACTTTGCATACCAGCTGTACCCCCCTTCCTCATTCCCTCCAAATCCCAAACTCTCTCCCTCATATACTACCATTCCCCTCTCCAAGTCGACTGATAAGGAAGGTCCCCCTCCCTGTCCATCTGACACTAGCCTATCAGGCAGGTCTCATCAGGACTGGCTGCATTGTCTTCCTTTGTAACATGGTAAGGCTGGACCCCCTTCAGAGGAAGGTGAAAAGAAAGCCAACCACTGAATTCATGAAAGAGACAGTCCCTGTTCTCCTTACTAGGGAACCCACATAGATACTTAGTTGCCAAAGGCTACATCTGCACAGGGCTTCTAGGATATCTCCATTCATGGACCTTGGTTGGAGTATCAGTCTCAGAAAAGACCCTTGGGATGATTTTTCTTTGTTCTGTTGTTCTCCTTGTGGAGCTCTCTTCCTCTCCAGGACTTTTTATATCCCTGTTCTTTCATAAGATACCCTGCACTCTGCCCAAAGTTTGGCTATGTGTCTCAGCATTTGCTCTAATACCCTTCTGGGTTGAATCTTTCAGAGGCCCTATGTGGTAGGCTGCTCTAATGTTCCTTGTTTTCTCCCTCTTCCAAAGTCCATCCCATTTACCTTTCTGAGTGAGAATTGATCATCATACCCAGGGTCCTCCTTTTTGCTTAACCTCTTAAGATTTTAGTATGTTTATCTTATAAATCGAATATGTGAATATATACCATGTGTGTCTTTCTGCTTCTGGGACACGTCACTCAGGATGATCTTTTCTAATTCCCACCATTTGCCTGCTAGTTTCATTATTCCCTACATTTTAAATGCTGTATAGTATTCCAATGCGTAAATGTACCAAAAATTTTGTATCCATTCTTCCATTGAGTGACATCTGGTTTCTTTACAGATTCTGGCTATTACAAATAAAGCTGCTATGGACATGTTTGAGCAAATGTCCGTGTTGCATGCTTGAGAATATTTTAGATATATGCCTATGAGGGGTATAGCTGCATATTGAGGAAAGACTATTCCTAATTGTCTCAGAAAATGCCAGACTGATTTCCAAAGTGGTTGTGCAAGTTTACGTTTGCACCAGCAGTGGTGGTGGTGGGGTTCCTCTTTCTCCACAACCTCTCCAGCATGTATTATCACTTGAATTTTTGATCTTGCCATTCTGACGGATATAAGTTGAAATTTCAGGGTCATTTTGATTTGGATTTCCCTGATAACTAATGATATTGAGCATTTATTTACATGTTTCTCTGCCATTTGATATTCCTCTATTGAGAATTCTGTTTAGCTCTGTACCTCATTTTTTAATTGAAAACATAATTTGTTGCTTTATAGCTCCTGGAGTTTTTCATATATTCTGGATATTATCCCTCTTGTCAGATAGAAGGTTGGTGAAGATACTTTCCCAATCTTTCAGATTTTGTTTTGTTCTTATGACAATATACTTAGCTTCAGAGAAGCTCTTCAGTTTAAGGAGGTCCCGTTTATTGATTGTTGAGCTTAGAGCCTCTGCTGTTGTCTCCTGTGTCAATGAGTTCAAGTCTCTTCCCCACTTTTTCTTCTAACAGGTTTAGTGTGTCTGGTTTTATGCTGAGGTCTTTGGTCTACTTGTTCTTTACCTTTGTGCAGGGTGGTAAATATGGCTCTATTTGCATTCTTCTAATGTAGACATCAAATTAGAAGAGTACCATTTGTTGAAGATGTTCTCTTTTTTCCATTATATCTTTTTGGCTTCTTTGTCAAAATCAAGTATCCATGGGTATGTGGATTTAATTTTGGGTCTTCTACTCAATTCCATTGATCCACCATTCTGTTTCTACGCCAATACCATGCATTTTTTATTACTATTGAGAGCAGGAATGGAGATACCTCAATATACAGGATCCTTTTAGTAATTCTGGGTGTTTTGCTTTTCCATATGAGGTTGAAAATTTTTCTTTCAAAGTCTGTAAAGAATTTGGTTGATAATTTGATGGGAATTGCATTGAATCTGTAGATTGCTTTTGGAAGGATGGCCATTTTCACTATGATGAACATACCAATCCACTAATATGGGATATCTATCCATCTTCTGATATCTTCTTCAATTTCTCCTTTCCTGTGTGATGGGCTGGTTAGTCAATGTCAGGTAATGTGTAATCAATAAATACTAACCTAAAACAGGAAGTCCCCCTATAAGCAGGATTCTCCCATTACAGTTATGGTATTTATTTGGAATCACCCCACCTAAGACAGGCACTGTCCTTTTGGTTTAATTTGAAAGGAAAGAATTGTGGCAGCTTATTTGGAGTTGATGGCCTAATTGGAGTATATATTTGCTGTTTCTGAGCAGTGGAATTTTGCCTACTCTCCCTGGCTCTAATCTAAAGCTCAGTGTCTCAGAGACTGACCCTGGCAGTTCTATAGCAGAAGGCTCTGAACCTGAGAACTAGAGAATAAATTCAGTGCAACCATGGTAACCAGACAGCAGGTTCTGTGTAACCTTGAGTTAGCCCTCATATGTTTTGGCCAAGGAATGTTGCCTCTGTGAGAAACTGCTTGTACTTTCCTGTTATTTAAGTCTTAACCTGACATTAAGTAAATGACACCTTGGTGTCCTTCTTTGTGTCACCCTGTCTCTTTCCCCCCAGCCTTCACTCAGGTGGTATATAGGTGTTACTGCAGGTCAGGGACACTTTCTTAAGAGACATGAAGTTTTGTTGTTATTGTTGGTTTGTCAAACAGGTCTGTAACTTGATTGGTTAGAATCACACTAAGATAATTTATGTTATTAGTGGCTATTATGAAGGGTATAGTTTCTCTAATTTCTTTCTCAGCCCTTTTGTCTTTCATATACAGGAAGGCTAGTGTTTTTTTTTGTTGTTGTTGTTGTTTTGTTTTTGTTTTTGTTTTAGTTAATTTTTTACCAGCCACTTTGCTGAATGTGTTTATCTCCTGAAGGAGTTCTCCAGCATAATTTTGGGGACCAAAAAAGTGGGATAGTATACCACTTATGTATACTATCATACCATCTCCATATAATAATATTTTGACTTCTTGTTTTCCATTTTTTATCCCCTTGGTCTCCTTTTGTTTTCTTTTTGCTCTGGCTAGGACTTCAAGTACTATGTTAAATAGATACAGAGACTGTGAGCATCCTTGCCTTGTCCCTGATTTCTGTGGTATTGATTTAATTTTCTCTCTATTTAGTTTGATGTTGGCTCTAGCCTTGCTGTATATTGACTTTACTATGTTTAAGTATGTGCATTTTATGCCTGATCTCTTCAAGACTTTAAACATGAATGGATGTTGGATTTTTGTCAAATGCTTTTTTGACATCTAAGGAGATGATCATGTGGTTTTTCCCCTTCAGTTTGTTTATATAGTGGATTGCATTGATGGATTTCTTTATATTTAACCACCCCTGCATGCCTGGGGTGAAGCCTACTTGGACATGGTGGATGATATCTTTGATGTGTACTTGGATTTGTTTTGCAAGTATTTTATTGAGTATTTTTAAATCAATGTTCATTGGGGAGATAGGCCTGAAGTTGTTTTTTTTTTTTTTTTCTGTTGCTGTTGTTGTGTCTTTGTGTGTTTTAGGTAAGAACGTGACTGTAGCTTCATAGAATATGTTTGCTAATAATCCTTCTGTTTCTATTTTGTGGAATAGTGTGAGAGAATTAGAGTTAGCTCTTTGAAGGTCTGATAGAATTCTGCACTGAAACCATCTGGCACTGAGCTTTTCTTGGAAGAGAGACTTTTGATGACTGCTTCTATTTTCTTGGAGGATATAGGAATATTCAGTCAATTTACCAGACCTTGATGTAATTTTGTTAAATGAAATATTTCAAAAAACTTTAAATTTCATTTAGATTTTCAAAGTATTTGGTATATAGGCTTTTGTAGTAAGACCTAATTGATGTTTTAATTTCCTCACTGTCTGTTGTTATGTCCCCCTTTTCATTTCCGATTTTGCTGATTTGGATAGCTTCACTCTGCCTTTTAATTAGTTTGGCTAAGGATTTGTCTATCTCTTTTATTTTCTCAAAGAACAAGTTGTTGTGCTCATTGATTATTTGAACTGTTTTGTTTGTTTGCTCATTTGTTTCTAATTCATTGATTTCAGCTCTGAGTTTATTTCTAATTGTCTAATCTTCTTGTGTGTCGCTTCTTTTTTTCCAGGGATTTTAGGCCTGCCCTTAAGTTGCTTGTATGAAATGTATCAAACTTCTTTCTGGAGGCACTTAGTGCTATGAACTTTCCTCTTAACATTGCTTTCATTGTGTCCCATAAGTTTGGGTAAGTTGTGCCCTCATTTTCTTTGAATTTTAGGAAGTCTCTATTTTTTCTTTTCATTTATTCATTGACCCAACTGTCATTGAGTAGAGAGTTGTAGAGTTGTTTAGTTTCTAAATTTATGTAGTTTTTTTAATTTTATTATTATTTCTGTTTTTGTTGATGGCTAGTTATAGGTCATGGTTGACTGACAGGATACAAGGGATTACTTGGATCTTCTAGTAGTTGTTGAAACTTGTTTTGTGCCCTTATATATGGTCAATTTTAAGAAGGTTCCATGAGGTGCTGAAAAGAAGGTATAATCTTTTGAGTTTGGGTGAAAAGTTCTTTACACATCTAATAGGGCCATTTGATTTAGGACCTCTGTAAGTGTCTTTATTTCCCTATCTAGCTTCTGTCTAGATGATCTGTTCCTTGGTGAGAGTGGAGTGTTGAAGTCTCCCACTATTAAGGTGTTGGGATCCATGTACAGTTTGAGCTTTAATAATGTTTCACTTACGAATGTATGTGGTCTTGTTTTTGGGGCATAGATGTTCAGGATTGTGATGTCCTCCTGGTGGATTTTTCCTTGATGAGAATGAAATGCCCCTCCTTATCTTTATTGATTATTTTTGGTTGAAAGTCTATTTTATTAGATATTAGGATAGCTACCCCAGCATGTACTTTTGGGTCCATTTGCTTGAAAAACATTTTTCCAGCACTTTTATTCTGAGGCATTGTTTATCTTTGTTGCAGAGGTGTGTTTCTTGAATGGATCAGAATATTGAATCCTGTTTCTGCAACCATTTTGTTAGTCTTTTTACTGGACAATGGAGTCCATTGATCTTGACATATAATAGTGACCTTGACATATAATAGTGACCAATGAATGTTGGTTCCTTTTATTGTGGAGTTGGTGTTGCTGTGTTTCAATACTTGCGTTTTTTTTCTTTATTTATTTTTATTGTTGTTGTGAAGTTATCTATATCCTTTGTTTTTTTGGGTGTAGTTGTTTTCATTGGATTGGAGTTTTCCTTCTAGTATCTTCTTTAGGGCTGGTTTCTTGTGTAGACATTGTTTACGTTCTGTTTGGTCATGGAATATTTTGTTTTCTCCATCTATGTTGATTCAAAGTTTTGCTGGGTATAGTATTCTGGTTTGACATTTATGTTCTCTTAGTCTACATGACTTCTGCCCAGGCCCTTCTGATTTTCATAGTTTCTATTGAGAAGTCTTGCGTGATTCTGATAGGTCTACCTTTATATGTTACTTGGTATTTTTGCCTTGCTGCTTTTAATATTTTTCTTCATTCTGTAGGTTTAGTGTTTTGTCTATTATGTGATTTGAGTAGTTTCTTTTTTAGTCTAGTCTATTTGGTGTTGTGTAGGCCTCTTACATATGAACATCTCTTTCTTTAAGTTGTGAAAATTTTCTTCTATGATTTTCTTGAAAATATTTTCTGGACTTGGAGCCTTGAATTTTCTTTTTCATCTATTCCTATTATTCTCATAGTTTGTCTTTTCATGGTATCCTTAATTTCTTGGATGTTTTTTGTTTGGAAATTTTCCTGTTTTACTTTTTCTTTGAAAGATATCAATTTTTGCAAGTGTTTCTTCAGCTCCTGAGATTCTCTCTTCCATCTCTTGTATTCTGTTTGTGATGCTTACCTTTTCATTTCCTGACCTTTTCCCCAGCTTCAGCATTTTCTCTGTTTGTGTTTTCTTTATTGATTATCTTTTTGTTTTCATGTCTTGCAACATTTCCTTCATCTGTTTGAATGTGGATTCCTCTTTTCCACTATGGCCTTTATTTTTTTTTTTTTGTTGTTGTTGTTGTTCATTTCTTTTCTGTATGCAACTAATTGTGCCTCTACTTATACCTCTATTTGTTTGGTTGTATTTGTCTGTATTTTTTAAGAGCTTTCTTCATTTGCTCTTTATGTGCTCTAACATACAGATAAGCTTAGAATTGTGATCATTTTCCTGTGTTTCTGATGAATTAGATTGTCCATTGATTTTTGGGTTGTTGATGAAGTCATGAAGTCCTGATTTTTGTTGGATGTGTTTTAATACGACCTCTAGCCATCTGCTTATCTGTGACCTTTGCTCTTTGTTCCTGGAGTCTTTACATCAGACTGGGTGTGTCTTTCTCTGTTTTCTGGAGTATTCTTTAGGAAGATGAGAGAAGTCCAACAGTTTAAGAGCATATTTTGGTGTTTCAGTTGTAGCTAATGGAGGAAGGTCACAGGTGCCTGTGGGCAAGTGTGGTTGAGCAAGCACTGACATTTTCAAGGAAGTGTGCCTTAAAGGACAAGGTCCTAGAGTGTGTTGATGCCTGGAATGTTGAACTTAAGAGCAGGAGGGGTTGCAGGTGCTGGTGCTGTTTGTGGGTACAGTGTGCATGCTCAGGTGCCCTGAATACCTCAGTGTCCTACAGGCCTGTCATACTATCCTATTCATATTCAGATCTGTCTGGGCTCCAGGAATTGTTTGCCTGGACTCCACTGGTAGACCCACAGAACAGGAGCTTCAATGTTAAGAGTGCTGATCCAAGGATTCATATGTTGCCTATAGTGCGGGTGTGGGCAGGTGCGATCCAATGTCTGTTTGCTACCATAGAGGGACTCTGGAGCGGGGGCTCTGCATACACTCACTTGAAGGCACACTCATTTGCTAGCAAGCCTAAGTGGAAAGCACAGGGATTGCCCCTGCTCTCTACTCTCAGATTTGGGCCTTCGGGAGCAAATGATTGTGTAGAAGATCCATCAGCTCATTGATGTCCACTTTTTGGATACTGGGCAGGAATGTGTACTTGGGTTAGCCACCTCTGCTCTCTCAGTCACTGCACATGGAGGCTTCTGCTAGTGCTAGCTGTCACCCCATTGCTGCAGAACTGGGAGGCTCATACAGTATTTCATAACTCTGGGAGCCTGGGACAGCCACAGGTGCGAGGTCCTTACAGCCTCCTGCTTCCACTGCAGAACTGGGAGGCAAGTACAATAACCCACTAGTATGTCCATACGCTGCCAGCAGAACTGGGAGCCCTTCCTCTGCTGTCTCAGTTACTGAGCACAGAAGCTCATGCTTGGGGCAATCACTATGGCCTTTGCAGCCTATAAGGGAGGTGCTGTTAACCTCAGCTAAGGAGGGAGGCCCATGTTTGGAGGAAGCAGAAGTGCAGGGCTGTTGAATATTCATCATTCTCAGTCTCCAGAGACATCCACAGGTGACCTGAATCCAAAGGGTCTTATCTCTGGGTTGTCCCCTCTTGCCCAAGAAGCCTCAAGTTGATGTTCTGGCTTCAGATTCCTTTCCATTCACCAATTTTGGAGTTTCCAATCATGTGCCCCTCAGATACAGTGAGCACTAGTTGCTGCCATCCTGGACTCCCCTCACTAATTACAATTTTATGGACATCATTTTGTGTTCCTTTCCATGGTTCTTTGGTGGTACAACTGAGCCGGACTCTGTAAATTTGCTTCTCCTCTTGGTGGCTTTCATAATATTGTCTGGTAACATGGAGGTAGTCACTTGTTTTTTTGCTGATGGATAGCCATTCTAACAGAAATGAGATGCAATCTCTGGAAGGTATTAATGAATGGATTATAAAAGTACAGTAATATACATATTTTCTCCAGGCCTTTTCTATATCTAAATTCCAGAATATGAAATTATGTTCTTTTAAGGATTAACTTTAATTTTACTATGTATGACTTTCAGATTGTTTTTCATGTTGTTTATAGTAGATGCCAAAGCTGTGGTCTTTCAAAGCCTCCATAGTTACAGCAACTAATTTACTCAGATTTAGACATACTTCTAAGGTTTATGCCACTACTTTTCATCATGTCACCAGGACATATAAATATCAATGCCATGGTATGGGATTCGGTGAGCTTTAAGTAAATGGAAATAAAAGTAAGGAACTCTAATAGTATATATAGCTACAACAGGAGAGGTGAAAAGTTAAAAATGAATTTGATTTTAGAGGAGGAAAATATATTTATGTTTACATGCTGCTCCAAGTGGAATCAATTCAACACTGGTAGTACAACAGAAATCTAAGTATGAAGGCAATTATCCTCCTAGAATTCAGGTCCTGGTTTTATAAAGAAAATTTTCTTTCTTGTATTTATTTCCCTCTGTGATACTAATAAGTTTTATTCTGATAATGGCTCAAAATTGGTTGTGTATGTATTTATGTTTGTATGTGTTCACTTCTTATGATACTTGCAGGTTTCATGATGGTTCACTAGACACCCTACTTTATATATTCTCCGCAAGAAAGAAAAAGTCTAGAAAATTCTTCTTCATTGTCACTACCACCATTTAAAATATTTGTAAGTCTAAAGAAAGCCAACAAAAGAGCAAAAGGTCCAGTAGCCAGTTTACCCAAGCATATTAAAGATAGAGGACTTTTGGTTTGACAAATACATATTTTAAAGACATATAATTTAAATATTGTTAGTAAATAAAGATTTTGGTTGCCCTGATTTCAGTAGATCTAAATACTGGGAGTGTTAAGGAATCAGACTTTTAAATTGACATAAGGAAGAACAACAAGAACAATTTATTAAATAAAATTGGATTTAATAAAAAGTGGTGACTGTACTGACAATACTGATTACAAATTACTGAAAATAGTTTATGTAAGAAAATGTTTGTTTCAGTGAGGGGTTTATAGAACACTTGGAAAGGAAGAAAGGATCATTATAATGTTTCTGTGAGTGATTGAATATATACTAAGTGATTTTGGCTTCACATTCTGAAACCAAAATGCAAAGTTCTGGATCATGGGTAACTTTGATAATGAATTCCTCTTTAGTTTGACTTCCTCATATAATTTAAGAAGAACTACAGTATAATAACTCTGAGCTCATATTTTATTCTAAAAGTTTGATCCACAGTGATCTGAGTGGGGAGAAGGTGAGGTTGCTAATCAATGTGTGTTATTACCATCCTCATGGCTAAATCAAAGATACCAATACCTCATACTCATGGTAATGGCAAGACCATCCCCTGATCTGAGTTATCATTTTTGACAGTGTGTCCTGAAAATGCCAACCACAGCTAACTGCTCCTTGATAACTGTCTCCTACAGAGACTCTCTACCAACATGATTTAAGCAACTTTTTCTTTCAGCTGTATATAATAAACTTACCTCCCCATGAATCTATATATAATAATTATACTGAGTGACTGGACACTGATAGTTCAGCCTTTGCCTCCAGGAACTGTAGAGATCAATAAGTACATATCAAGGGGAAATACCTACTTTTTTCAGTTTTTTTAAGTATTGAGGACTATCCAATGTTTCTTCCTTTTCTAAGTTAGATTCCAGAAACTATCACACAGTTACCACTGAACTGGAAGTCATGCTATCCAAAAAAAATTATGAAATAAAAGATAGAGAATTGTAGGAAGTAGATGAAGAACACAGTAAATGTGTATTGTTGACATAATCATGGCTATATCAAGGAAACCAATTCTTCAGACCCATTTAAATGACAAGATCTTCCCTAGTTGAGGCTCAAGGGAAAGGGAATAAACTTATTTGCAGATGACGATATATACACAATTTATGTCAAAAATTCTACCAGAACACTTGTAAAAATTATAAAAAGTTTTAACAATATGGCAGGATAGAGAATGACTTATGCTTGTCCTCTCTATTCCCCATTCCTGCCCACAGCTCACCCTCCATCCCTGGAAGCCTCTGGTCACCAGGAACAGAAAAGTGAGAACTTTACATGCCTGCCTGCACCTGCTGAGACCCCTAGGCAAGCATAGCAGTAGCAAGCTACACTCTCTCCCATGCCCCAGCCATCTCCCAGATCACGACCTTACCTGTACTTTCAGAGGCCTGAGGCCTTAAGGGACAACTAGATAAAACTTGCCTGACCAGTCACTAGCAGCTGGTTCCCCTAAAACATTCCCAACAGAGGTAAACTGTACTTTCTCCCTGAAGTTCCATTTTTTTGGCCCACAACTCAGCCTATATTACCTGAGGCCTGTCAATAGCAGGGATAACCAGATGGCTAAAGGCCAGTGTAAGAATACAAGCAGTAAGTTTCCTGGGCAATTTGGTACCTTCAGAACACTGCTATTCTACAATGGAAAGCTTGAGATATCCTACCAAAACCAAACTACAAGAAAATGTAAATTGTATGTGATAAAGGTGGTAGAGGCCTTTAAGAAGAAAAGAATAATTTCCTTAAATAAATACAGGAAACCACAATTAAACAGGTAAAAGAAATGAATAAAACAGTTCAAGACCAGAAAATGGAAGTATATGCAATAAAAATCACAAACTGAGGGAATCCTGGAGATTGAAAACCTAGGGCAGAAAACAAAACAAAACAATAAAACAGACACAAACATGACCAGCAGAATGCATGAGATAGAAGAGACAATCTCAGGAATAAAAGATATGACAGAAGAAATTGACATATCAGTCAAAGAAATTCTTAAATATATATATAACACCTGACATAAAACATCTAGGATATCTGGAGCACTATGTAAAGATCTAACTTAAGAATAAATAATAGGAATAGAAAAATGTGAAGACTTCTAGCTCCAAGGAATGGAAAATATTCTCAACAAAATCATAAAAGAAAATTTCCCCAACCAAAAGAAGGAGATGCCTATAAACATACAAGACAGCAACCAGGAAAACAATTAGGTTGTACCAGAAAAGAAAATCCTCTCCTCACATAATAATCAAAAACACAGTCTACAGAATAAAGAAAGAATATTAAAAGAAGCATAAAAGCCAGGTAACATATAAAGGAAGACCTAAAAGTATTAAATCCATATTCTCAGCAGAGACTGCCAAGGCCAGAAGGACATGGGCACATGTCTTACAGTTTCTAAGAGAATACAGATGCCAGTTCAGACTACTATACACAGCAAAACCCAGGAGAGCTAAAACAGTCCTGTACAATTAAAAAAGAAAAGTACATGGTTTTAGCATAAAAACAGACAGAGTGATCAATGGAGCTGAATCAAAGACTCTGAAATAAATCCACACAGCTAAAGACACTTGTTTGACAAACTAGGCAAAACCATATAAAGGAAATAAGGAAACGTGTTCAAAAAATATTTCTGGTTTAACTGGCTAGAGATGTATGTTATGTATAAATTAAATTTGAAAACCAAAAGACCAAATTCATTGATTTTTAGGAAAAATAAACACATTTAGTTCTAAATATCCAAATATTACATCTTTCTTTTTTCCCTCCTACTGCCCAATATATATATGTATTCACTTTATATTCTGATTGTAGTACCTCCCATATCTCCTTCCCTTCCCACCCTCCCTCCCTCTTCTCTACCCCTGCCCTCTTCACCATGTCCACTGGACAGAGGAGTTCTCTTCCTCTAATATCTGACCCTAGCCTATCAAGTCTCATCAGGACTGCCTGTATTTTTTCCTTTGTGGCTGCCATGATTGCCCTGCCATGGAAAAGTAACCAAAGAGCAGGTATTCCAGTTCATGTCAGAAATAGCCCCTGCTCCCTTTACTAGTGCACTTGTATGAAGACTGACCTGAGGATGGGCTACATCTGAGCAGCGGTGTCTAGGCCCTTTCCATGCATGGTTCATGGTTTATGCACCAGTCTCTGATGGGCCCCAGGGCCCAAATTTTTGGCTCTGTTGGACTCCTTGTAGAGCTTCTGTCTCTTTCCTGTCCTTCTATCCCCACCTTCTTCCATAAGACTCCCTGGGTTCTGCCCAAAGATTGGCTCTTGACCTTTAAATCTGCTTCAATCTTATGCTGGGTGGAGTCTTTCAGAGGATATCAGTGGTAGGCTCCTTCCCTAATCTTCCTCTTCCCCCACTTTTAGTGCCTTTCCTGTTTGCCTTCTGAATGAGACTTAGGCATTTGCCCTGGGGTCCTCCTCGTTGTTTTTGTTTGTTTGTTTGTTTGTTTTGTTTTAAGCTTCTTTATACCTGTAGATTTTAGTATGAATGTTTTCACCTATTCTACAACTGGCAAATGCTTAATATCCAGAATATATAAAGAACACAAGAAATTAAAGACTAGCAAACTAAATAAAACAAAGAAAATGGTGTACAGAGCTAAACAGAGAATTCTCAACAAAAGATTCTCAAATGCGGGCAAAGCACTTAAAGAAATTCACAAAGACCTTAGTCATCAGGGAACTACAAACCAAAACAACTCTGAGATTCCCTTTTATACCCATCAGAATGGCTAACAACAAAAACTCAAGTGACAACACATCCTGGAGAGGATTCAGAGAAAGAGGAACCCTCTTACATTTCTGACTAGAGTGCAAAATTGTATAAACACTTTGGAAATCAATCTGGTGCTTTCTCAAAATATTAGGAATACTGCAACTGCAAGACTCAGCTATATGACTCCTGGGCATATACCCTAAATATGCTCCAAAATTCAACAAGGACATTTGCTTAACTATGTTCATAACAGTTTTATTTGTAATAACCAAAATCTGGAAACAACCTAGATGTCCCTCACATGAGGAAAGGATACAGAAATTGTGGCACATTTACAAAATAGAATACTCCTCAGATATTATAAAGAAATAGAGGAAGATAAAGTTCAAAAGTTTATGGCCATCCATAATGAAATACAAGAAGATGCAGACAAAAAGTCTGTAGCCTTGAGAGAGGAAATGTTTAAATCACTGAAAGAAGTAAAAGAAACAGAGGAATGTTCAAACAAACAGGTAAAGGTATTGAAGGAAAAACAGGGAAATAACAGTCAGATGGGTGAAAGAAATCAGCAAAATGGTTCAATATCTGAAGATAGAATTAGAAAAGTAAAAGAAAACACAAAAAGAGGAAATTACGGAGAGGAAGAACTTAGGGAAGTAAACAGGAACTACAAAGGTAAGCATAATAAACAGACTACAAGAGATGGAAGAAAGAATCTCAGGTGTGCCAGATAAAATGGGAGAAATTGATGTATCTTTCAAAGAAAATGATAAATTTAAAAAATTCCTGACAAAAATCATCCAAGAAATCCAAGTGAACATGAAAAGATCAAACCTAAGTATAAAAGCAATAGAGGAAAAAGAAAATTCTCACCTCCATTGCTCAGAAAATATTTTCAACAAACTCATAGAAGAAAATTTCCCCAACTTAAAGGAGAGGCCTATAAGCATACAAGAGGCCTACAAAACACCTAATAAATTAGTGCAGAAAAGAAAATTCCCTGGCCACATAAAGATCAAAACAGCAAGTATTCAGAGCAAAGAAAAACAAAACAAAACAAAACAAACAAACAAACAAAAACCCTAAAAGCTGCAAGGGAAAAAGGCATGTAATGGCAAACCCATCATAATCACACCTGACTTCTCAACAGAGATGATAGAAGCCAGATGGGAGTGGACTGATAACATTCAGACCTTAAGAGGACAGAGATGTCAGCCCAGGCTACTATACCCAGCAAAAGTCTCAGTCATCATAGATGGAGAAAACAAGATATTAAAAAACAAAAAACAAATTTAAACAATAACTACCCCAAAATACAGCCTACAGAAGATACTGGAAGGAAAAATACAACCTAAGAATGCTAACTACATTCACAAACACACAGAAAGTAAATAACCTCCCTACAAAAAAACTAAAAGTAGCCAAGCACACAAACACACTACCACAACCAACATCAAAATCAAAGGATCTAACAGCCACTGGTCATTAATCTCTCTCAACATCAATGGACACAACTCTCACAATAAAATGACACAGACTAACAGAATGGATGCATAAACAAGACCCATCAATCTGTTGCATAAAAGAAACACACCTAAGTTACAAAGATAGATATTACCTGAGAGTAAAGGGGTGGAAGATGGTTTTCCCAGTAAATGGACCCAAGAAACAAGCAGGAGTAGCCATTCTAATATTTAATAAAAACAGACTTTCATCTAAAATCAATCAAAAGAGAAAGGGAAGGACATTTCATACTCATCAAAGGAAAATTCCACCAATAAGACATCAAAATTCAGAACATCTATTCCCCAAATACAAGGGTACTTACATTTGAATTAAAACACACATAGTTCCCCACACATTTATATTGGAAGACTTCAACACCTCACTCTCAACAAAGGACAAGTCAACAAAACAGAAATTAAATAAAGAAACAATGACTCTAACAGAGGTTATGAATCAAATGGACCTAACAGACATCTACAGAACTTTTCACCCAAATGAAAGAATTTTCCTACTTCTCAGCACTTCATGTAACCTTCTCTAAAACAGACCTTATAGTTAGTCATAAACCAAGCCTCAACAGACACAAGAAGATTGAAATAATTGCTTGTATCCTATTTGATCACCATGGAACTCAAAAAACCAAACCAAACCGAAACAAAAACAAACAAACAATAAAACAGAAACAGCAATAAGCCTACACACATATGGAAACTGAAAAACTTGCTACTCATTGACAGTTGGGTCGGAGACAAATTAAAATCTTTCTAGAATTCAATGATAATATAAGCACAACATACCCAATCTTGTGGGATACACTGAGAGCAGTGCTAAGACGAAATTTCATAGCACTGAGAGCTTTCAAGAAGAAATTCAAAACATCTCACTCAAGCAATTAATGGCACAACTGAATGCCTTAGGGTGGGAAAAAAAAAGAAAAGAAACAGACACAATGAAGAGGAGTGGATGGTTAGAAATAATCAAACTCAAGGCTGAAATCAAGAAATTAAAAACAAATAAAACAATTCAAAGAATCAATGAAACCAAGACATAGTTCTTTGAGAAAATCAACAAGATAGACAAACACTTAGCCAAACTAACTAAAAGGCAGAGAGACACTATCCAAACCAGAAAAATCCTAAATAAAATGGTGACATAACTACAGACACTGAGAAAATCCAAACAATCATTAGGTGTTACTTCAAATGTTGATACAACAAAAAATTTGAAAATCTAAATGAAACAGACAATATTCTTGATTGTCTGAAACAGACAATTTTCTTGAAACAGACAATTTTCTTACTAAAGCTGAATCAAGATCAGATAAATAAATTCAATAGCTCTATATTCCCTAAGGAAATAGAAGCTGTCATCAAATTCTCCCATCCACAAAAAGCCCAGTGCAAGATGGTTTCAACACAGAATTCTTAAATACCTTCAAAGAAGAGCTAAAACCAATACTCTTCTAATTATTCCACAAAACAGAAACAGATGGAACATTACCAACTCATTCTATGAGAACACAGATAGCTTGCTACCTAAACCTCACAAAGATCCAACACAGAAAGAGAATTTCAGGCCAATCTCCCTTATGATCATTGATGCAAAAACACTCAACAAAATTCCTGCAAACCGAATCCAAGAACACATCAAAGATATTATCCACTATGACCAAGTAGGTTCATCCCAGGTATGCAGTGGTGGTTAAATATATGGAAATCCATCAATGATGTCCACCATATAAACAAATTGAAAGGAAAAAAAACCCACATAATTATCTCTTTATATGCTGAAAAACATTTGACAAAATCCAACACAGAATGGGTTAAAGTTTTGGAGAGATCAGGGATAAAAGGCACTTGCCTAAGCATAGTAAAGGCAACAATATAAGTAAGCCTTTAGCCAACAACAAATAATGAAGATAAACTTAAATCAATCCTACTGAAAACAGGGACAATGCAAAGCTGTCCACTCTCTCCATATATTTTCAGCTTAGTTCTTGACGTTCTTCAAAGAATAATAAGAGAATTAAAGGAGATCAAGGGGATAGAAATAGGAAAATAAGTCAAAGTACCACTATTTGCAGATGATATAATAGTAAATATTAGTGACCACAAAAATTCTATCAGCTTATATCTATCTACTGCTTATAAACATCTTCAGCAAATTAGCTGGATACAAAATTAAGTAAAAAAAAAAAAATCTGTAGCCCTCTAGTACATGATAGAAGAAGGCACTTAGAAAGACATGAAGGAAACAATACCTTCACAATAGACACTAATAACGTAAAGTACCTTGGTGTGATTAAAGCAAGTCAAAGTCTTGTATGAAGTAAACTTCCATTCTCTGAAGAAAGAAATAGAAGAAGATATCAGAATATGGAAAGATCTCCCATGTTCATGCTTGGCAAGTTTAACATAGTAAAAATGTCCACCATGCCCAAAGCAATTTACTGATTCAATACAATTCCCATAAAATTATCAAAACAATTTTGACAGACCTTGAAAGAAAAAGTTTCAACCATCACATATGGAATAACAAGAAAAACAGAATGCTACAAAAACAAAACAAAACCAACAACAACAAAACACCCCACCTCTACAATAAAAGCCTTCTGGAGGTTTCTCCATCCCTTATCTCAAGCTGTATTGCAGAGCAACAGTAGTAAAAAAACTGCATGGTACTAGTTTAAATACTGGCAGGTGGATCAATGATATCTAATAGAAGATGCAGAAATAAAAACACACACTTTTGGACAACTGAATTTGGACCAGGATGCCAAAATCATACAATGGAAAAAAAGACAGCTTCTTCAATAAATGTTGTTGGTTTAATTGAACATCTACATATAGAAAATGCAAATAGATTCATACTTACCACCCAGCAAAAAACTAATTACCAAGTGGATCAAAGACCTCAATATATAACCAGACACACTAAGCCTGTTAGATGAAAAAGTGGGGAAGAGTCTTGAACTCATTGGCACAAGAGACAACTTCCTGAACAGAACATCAACAACACATGCTCTACGATTAACAATCAATGAAAGGGGCCTCATGCAGCTGAAAAGCTTCTGTAAAGCAAAGGACCTTGTCATCAGAACAAAATGACAGCCTACAGACTGGGAAAGGATCTTCACCAACCCTATATATGACAGAGGGCTAATATATAAGGAATTCAAGAAGTTAAAGAGCAACAAATCAAATAATCTAATTACAATGGGGTACAGAGGTAAACAGAAAGTTTTCAATAGAGGAATATCAAATGGCAGAGAAACACATAAAGAAATGCTCAATGTTCTTAGCTATCAGGGAAATGCAAAACAAAATGATCCTGAGATTTCACTTTACACCCATCAGAATGGCTAAGATCAAAAACTCAAATGACAACACATGCTGAAGAGGATGAGGAAACAGGGAAAACCTCCTCCATTGCTGGTGGGAATTTAAACTTGTAAAACCACTTTGGAAATCAATCTGGAACTTTCTTAGACAATTAGGAATAGTGCTGTCTCCAGATCCAGCTTTAACAATCCTAGGCATATATCCAAAATATGCTCAAGTACACAACCCAGACATTTACTCTACCACGGTCTGCCTGGAGCCTAGGCCAGCTAATGGAAAGTTACAGAGAGCTGCAACAAGGTCGTAGGTGAGAGATTTACCTTTCCAGAACCTATGAGACATCTGTGTGTAAGGCTAGACATTTTGGGATATCTTAACTGACATTCTTGTAGTATCTCTTTCAGTAAACATTCTTGTGGTGTTCTGCATCATCATTAATCACCCTGTTATGTTTTGTATACTATATTGCTGACACATTTTCCCTTCCTGCCTTCTCCCTATAAAGTTGTGTGAAAATTTTCAAATAAACGAGAGCGAGATCAGATTATAGACTTGCTCTCATTCTTTGTGTCTCCTTGTCTCTATTTCATTATTTTCGCCCCTCCTTAGGAACTAGTTGAACTCCCTCTGGACAGGACAATGGTCATAGTAGCTTTATTTGTAATAGCCAGAAACTAGAATCAAGCTGAGATGTCCCTCAGTTGAGGAATGGATTCAGAAATTGTCATGTACATTTCCACAATGGAATACTAAGCAACAATTAAAAACAAAGAAATCAAGGAAGTTAAATGCAAATGGTGGGAAATAGAAAAGATCATCCTGCATGAGGCATCCTAGAAGCAAAAAGACACACATGGTATATACTCACAATAACTGGATATTAGACATATAATATAGGATAATCATACTAAAATTTGTACACATAAAAGCTAATCAAAAAGGAAGGCTCTGGGTAAGAGGATCAACCCTCATTCATAAAGGCAAATGGGATGGACATCAGAAGAGAAAGAGAATAGTGAACAAGAGAGGAGCCTACCGCAGAGGGTTTTTGAAATACCTTACCCTGCAGGGTATCAAAGCAGAGACTGAGATTCATAGCCAAACTTTGAGCAGAGTTCAGGGAATCTTATGAAAGAAGGTGGAGACAGAAAGTCCTGAAGGGGACATCAGCTGCACACAAGGATCGTTTCTTAGACTGATACTCCAAACAAGGACCATTCATGGAGATAACCTGGAACCCCTGCACTGATGTAGCCTGTGACAGCTCAGTATTCAAGTGGTTGTCCTCATAAGGGGAACAGGTATTTTCTCTGACATGAACTCAGTGGCTGCTGAGTTTGATCACCTCCATCTCAGGTTGGTGCAGCCTTACTAGGCCACAGCAGAAGATGATTCAGTCACTGCAGATGAGACCTTATAGACTAGCATCAGCTGGAAGGGGAGGAGGACCTCTCCTATCATTGGACAGGGAAAGGGTCATGGGAGGACAAGAGGGAGGGTGGGGATTGGGAGGGGATTAGGCAGTGAGCTACAGTTGGGATACAAATTGAATAAACAGTAATTAATAAAAAATAATTTATAAAAAGAAATTATATATATATGTCCAGACTAATATTCTTATAACATTTAATGACCTAGACTCTTTATTGTTTTATGATTTAACAGATTATAAAATAAAGCAATAGCAGAGCTAAAACAAACAAACAAACAAAAAAAAAAACAAAGAAGGAAGCTATGAAAATTTCAGGCAAATGAATGGAACTATAAAAGATCATGCTGAGTGAGGTAACCCAGAACCAGAAAGACACTCATGATATATATTCACTGATAAGCAGATATTAGCCATGTAATATAGGATAAGCATACTAAAATCTATATCTTTCTAATCAGAACAAATTAATGGGTTAGTGTTTTGGGCTTCCAGAAGGAACTACAAACTGGATGATTTTTAACAAGATGAATTAAGAGTCATATAATTCTTAGAAACAACAATATAAGCTTAAGATGTTAATGAATTTCTGCTCTCTCTGGAAGACTTCAGGGAAAGCATGGGTAATCTTATTGGTTTCTGGACATTTCTCATGATGTTTTATGTTCCTTTGTTAATAAATTGGTTACCGGAACTCATGCCACCACTTTCATGTGACATTCTCTTCTGTTTGTTTTCTACTTGGCAGAAAGTCACATGAGGTTAAAGACCTGCTTTACTCAGGTATAATATTGTTAATTCATTTCCTTTGATGTTTCTCTGTTGCTCATGAGGTAATATTCCAAACTTTGAGGAAGCATGTGATTTTGTGGTGGATAATAACAACGAAGTAGTATATTTCTTGTGGAATGCTTAAAATCACATTTGTCTCTTCTCCAAAGCATATGGAGTCTAATTTAATATTTCTTAATATTTTAGTCCAATCTGCATTAGCTATATATTCCCATTATCTTTACAAGTCATCCTAATGAGGTATATATAAGGCTTTTATGTCATAGTAATATTTACCAATGTCTATAGGCTTGTGAAAGTAAGTATTTGGTGGTCAGAAAATAGAACTATATCTGACAGAGGGCTAATATCCAGTATGTAAAAAGAACTAAAGAAGTTAAACAGCAAAAAAACAAGTAATCCAATTAAAAAATGGGGTACAGAGATAAACAGACAATTATCTGAAGAGTAATATCAAATGGCAGAGAAACGCTTAAAGAAACACTTAAAGAAACGCTCAACCTCATTAGCCATCAGGGAAATGCAAATAAAAACAACCCTAAGATTTCACCTTACACCCATCAGAATGGCTAAGATCAAAAACTCAAGAGACAACACATGCTGGAGAGGTTGTGGAGAAAGGGGAACCCTTCTCCACTGCTGGTGGGAATGTAAACTTGTACAACCACTCTGGAAATCAATCTGGTGCTTTCTCAGACAACTAGGAATAACGCTTCCTCGGGATCCAGTTATACCACTCCTAGGCATATATCCAAAAGATTCTCAAGTACACAATAAGGACATTTGCTCAACCATGTTTGTAGCAGCCTTATTTGTAAAAGCCAGAATCTTGAAACAGCCCAGATGCCCCTCAGTGGAGGAATGGATGCACAAATTGTGGTATATCTTCACAATGGTATATTACTCAGCAAATAAAACAAGGAAATCATGAAATTTGCAGGTAAATGGGGGGATCGGGAAAAGATCAACCTGAGTGAGCTATCCCAGAAGCAGAAAGTTGCTCACGGTATATACTCACTCATATAAACATAAAATATAGGATAAACCTACTAAAATCTGTACACCTAAAGAAACTAATCAAGAGGGAGGACTCTTGCTAAAATGCTCAATTACTATCCAGAAAGGCAAAGAGGCTGGACATCAGAAGAAGGAGAAAAGAGGGAACAAATCAGAAGCCTGACACAGAGGACCTCTGAAAAGCTCTGCCCTGCAGACTATCAATGTAGATGCTGAGACTTATGGGGAACCTTTGGGCAGAGTGCAGGGAATCTTAGGAAAGAAGTGGGTAACAGTAAGATCTGGAAAGGACAGGAACTCCACAAGGAGAGCAACAGAACAAAACATCTGAGCACAGGGGTCTTTCCTGAGACACATACTCTAACCAAGGACTATGCATGGAGATAACCTTACACCCCTGCACAGATGTAGCCCATGGCAGTTCAGTATCCAAATGGGTTCCATTGTAATAGGAACAGGGACTGTCTCTGACATGAACTGATTGGCCTGCTCTTTAATTACCTCCCCCTGAGGGGGAAGCATTACCAGGCCACCAAGGAAGACAATGCAGCCACTCCTGATGAGACCTAATTGACTAAGATCAGAAGGAAGGAAAAGAAGTCCTCCCCTATCAGTAGACTTGGGGAGGGGCATGCATGCAGAAGGTGGAGGAATGGAGGGATTGTGATGGGAGGCGGGAGGGAACCACAGGGGGGAAACAAAGTGAATAAAGTGTAATTAATAAAGAAAAAAATAGAATTATACTGAAGAACTGTAGAACTACAGTGAACAAGAATAAATGAAATAATAAATTTGTTAGTAGATTACTCATCATCATGGAAATGTTGATTACTTTATAACAGCCAAGTTAAGTCATTTTGTGAACCAAGACTTTTGTTTCTCTGGCAAAACATTTATTATTTATGCAAAAATTGATTTCCTGATCCATAAATTATCAAGCTTAATTTGTGTGTGTGTGTGTGAAGACTATTCACCTTTGAATTTACGTGTATTACAATCACATACTATGATAATGGGCTGAGAATTTTTCAGTGATCAAATATTAATTCCTTTGGGATGAACATTCTCTCTATTTTCTTTCGTATTTTAGTAGAATAAATTAAAGTAAAACGCATGCATTTCATTGCTTTACTTAGAAATTCATTCAGCTAAATATATATATATATTTTAATTTTTTTGGTTTTTCATGACAGAGTCTCTCTGTGTAGCTTTGACTTTCCTAGATATTCTTTTTATAACTTTTATTAATTACACTTTATTCACTTTGTATCCACCCATAAATGCCTCCCTCTTCCCTGCCTAATCCCACCTTTCCTTCCCCTTCTTCACACATGCCCTTCCCCAAGTCCACTGATAGGGGAGGTCCCCCTCTCCTTCCTTCTGATCTTAGTCTATCAGATCTCATCAGGAGTGGCTGCATCGTCATCTTCTGTGGCCTGGTAAGACTGCTCCCCTCTTAGGGGGAGGTGATCAAAGAGGAGGCCAATCACTTTATGTCAGAGGCAGACCCTCTTCCCATTACTATGGAACCCACTTGGACACTAAACCTCCATGGGCTATATCTGTGCAGGGGTTTTAGGTTATCTCCATGTATGGTACTTGGTTGGAGTATGAGTCTCTGGAAAGACACCTGTGTTCAAATTCTCTGGTTCTGTTGCTCTCTTTGTGGGGTTCCTGTCCTCTTCTGATCTTAGTATTTCCCACTTCTTTCATAAGATTCCATACCCTCTGCCCAACAATTCGCCGTAAGTCTCAGCATCTGCTTTGACAGTCTGCAGGGCAGAGCCTTTCAGAGGCTCTCTGTGTCAAGTTCCTAACTTGTTTCCTGTTTTCTTCGTCTTCTGATGTCCATCTTTTTTGCCTTTTGGGATTGGGATTGAGCATTTAATCAGGGTCCTCCCTCTTGATTAGTTTCTTTAGATGTACAGATTTTTGTAGGCTTATCCTATATTATATGTCTATATGAATGAGTATATACCATGTGTGTCTTTCTGCTCCTGTGACAACTCACTTAGGATGACCCTTTCCATTTCCCACCATTTACCTGCAAATTTCATGATTTCCTTATTTTTAATCGCTGAATAATATTCCATTGTGTAGATGTACCACAATTTCTGTATCCATTCTTCAGTTGAGGGGCATATGGGTTGTTTCTGTAAGACCTGGGGTCTCCCAGCTCAGGAGGTCAAGATCGTGTTCTTTCCAGGAATTCCCACAGACCACAACTCGATGCAAAAGCAAGAGGTTTATTTTAACCATTGAGCAATGGGGTCACCGCTGACAGTTAGCAAAGATTGGCACCGAGAGACAAGGGCCTTGAGTTTTTAAAAGACAAAGTGCGGGAAATCTGAAGTTGCAGTCTTGGCAATTTAGGATTGGATGAGGAAGCTATAAAGTAAGATAATTGGTTAGTCTTAGGTGCTGAAGCTTGGCCAGTCCTGCCAAGTGTGGATGCAGCTGCAATTACAGTGAGGGCTTCAAGGCTCATCCTTGAAGTTCAGGGCTGTGGGCTTTTGGATGGAGTTCAAGAGCTACTCAGAAGGATTGAGGCCATCTGGGTTGGTTGCTAAGAAACACTATCTTGAAGATAAGGGTCTGGTCATTCTTTTTGCTGACTGAAGGTCATTGCTTGCTCACTTTTTTTTATTTGTTTGTTTTCTCTGTCCTCACAGATAGGGTCACATTCCTCCATTCTCTGGAAAGGTACTAAGAGGCTTTAGCTTAACCTGGACCTAAAACTCAAAACTATAGGCTTTAAAAGACATATAGGTAACAAAGTTAGTTTGACCCTTTCATTTCCAACTTCTGGCTATTACAAATAAAGCTGCTACAAACATGGTTGAGCAAATGTCCTTCTTGTGTATGTGAGGCTCTTTTGGATATATGCCTAGGAGTGGTATGGCTGGATCTTGAGGAAGCACTAATCTTATTTGTCTGAGAAAGCACCATATTAATTTCCAGAGTGGTTGTACAAGTTTACATTCCCACCAGCAGTGGAGAAGGGTTCCCCTTTCTCCACATCCTCTCTAGAATGTGTTGTCACTTGAGTTTTTGATCTTGGCCATTCTGATGGGTGTAAGGTGAAATCTCAGGGTTGTTTTTATTTGCATTTCCCTAATGGCTAATGAGGTTGAGCATTTCTTTAAGTGCTTCCCTGCCATTCGATATTCCTCTATAGAGAATTCTCTGTTTGGCTCTGTTCCCCATTTTTTTAATTGGATTACTTGGTTTGTTGCTTTTCAGCTTCTTTAGTTCTTTATATATATTGGATATTAGCCCTCTGTCAGATAAAGGTTTGGTTGTAGACCCAGCTGACTTTGAAGTCACAGGGATCTGCCTGCCTCTGCCTCACTGAGTGCTATTATTACAGGCCTGTGTCACCTTGTCCACCTTACAATTTTAATTTTTAAATATTTGTTAATTCTTTGAGAATGTCATACAATGCATTTTGAACATTTTGCCAGTGTCTCTATAGTATCTAATGTTCAGATTTCTTCTTCCTCATCTTCTTTCTCCTCCCCCTCCTCTTCTTCTTCCTCATTCTTTTCCTTCTTCACCTCTTCCTCATCTTCTTTTTCTCCCCTTCTTTTCCATTGAGTCCAATTTGTGTTACCAAGATTGTCTTGGGACCTGTCCCATCCCAGTGATAACATCCTTCATTTTTATTTTTATTTTTATTTTTTATTATTAATTACATTTTGTTAACTCTGTATCCCAGCTGTATCTCACTCCCTCATTCCCTCACAAACCCTCCCTCCCTCATCGCCTCCCTACCCCTTTCCAAGTCCACTGACTGGGGAGGACCTGTTTTATCAGATATCTTCAGGATTGGCTGCAAATTCCTCCTCTGTGGCCTAACAGAACTGCTCCTCCCTTGGGGGTGGGGAGGTCATGAAAGACCCCCGGGGGGAATCTTCCGTCAGGGAGACCCCCACTCCCAAGGATCAGCGAGACCAGTTGTTTGGCTGCAAACAGCAAGAGGCTTTATTCAATACACGGGTACCCGGGGCGACAAAGTCTCTCGGAGGACTTGCGCGCCCTCTAGGTGGAAAGCCGGGGTTTTTATAGGGTTTTAGAGCAGAAGCGCGGGTACAGAAGCGAGAAGCATGGTTACAGGGGGCTGATTGGTACATTTACATGAGACCACAGTTTGAATCAGAGTTTGTCAGGGACACCAGGATTCCAGGAACTGGGTGGTCGAAACAGTCATGATGACCCCTTAACTTGGCCCGCCACATGTTGTTTTCCTTAGGACTCCTATCTCAACTGGAACAGTCTCACAGATATCCCATGAGGGTGATTAACACAAGCTGTTTTTAGCTCGACTGGGGCAGCCTGACCGCAGATATGACACAGCTGGGTTTCTCAGTAATTTTCCAGTTCCCCATCTAGCCTACAGAGTTTCTCAAAACAGTGGTGCCCCACAAAATGGCGTTAGCTATGTTTAACTTAGGGTGAGGTGGGGGTCTTTCAGTCAAAGAGCCTGCCATTGAATTCCTGTTAGAAATAGTCCTTGTTTCCCTTATCATGGGAAACCAATTGGTTACTGAGTTACCACGGGCTACATCTGAGCAGAGGTTCTAGGTTATATCCATACGTGGTCCTTGGTTGAGTTTCAGTCCTTAAAGAAAATCAACTGTATCTCCCCCACAAGTGAACAAATGACTTTAGCTCATCAGCTACTTGTGAAATTTTATGTTTTCATTTCTTCACTTTGGGCTGATCTCTGGACCATGTACATATCTTGTGCATATTTTCAATACTTGATGCCTGTTCCTATGGGCATCTGAACTGCTGTGCCTGAAAAAAACATTGTTTCTTGAAAGTATAGAAAATTCCTGTCTCTAAAACATACATATAATTCTCTCAATGCAAAGATCCCTTATATTTGTGGTAAAGAATAGTGTGATATGAAAGTCTGATTAAGAGGTGAGCACCTCATAGTCTTTTGTTCTCTGCACATCTAACAGATGTGGATCTCTGTGTTAATTGGTATTTTCTGCAAAGGGAAGCCTCACTAATGACTGTTGAGGAATGTTTTCATCTTTAAATAAAATAATAAGAGCTTAGTGCCATTTTAATGCTGTGTTTATTTAGCATAATCATGGAATATCTTATCACAATTTTAATTTTTAAGAATCTATAATTTATAGGGAATTATAGATAATAATTTCATCCAACCTTTCTATTTATTTTAACAGGGATTACTTTTTTCCAGTGTTCAATAATATCCTTTTAGTTTTTGTATGTTATTTCAGCAGAAGTGTCATTAATGTTCAATTTTCAAACATTAATCTATTTTATGATATAAATAAAATATAAAATGCACCCAAATTTTATATATGTCATGAGTGTCTAAATATTCAGTGATGATAAAGTATTATTTTTCTGTACAAATTACCTTATTTTTTGCTTTCACAAAATAAAATTTAACTTTTGTACTCAGCAAGAGTCTTATAAAAGAAACATAAGACTTCTCTAAAGTCTGCCCTTATCTATCCATTAAAAAGATACAATGCCAACTCTATAAGCTTAAATTTGTTTTCATTTGTCATTATATAATAACAAAAATATTTAATAGTGATTTACTTAGTGGATAGCAATTTGGGTACATATAAAATAATACTTATATATGCATACATATAGACACACATATGTTTGCATATATGTATTTTGTTGTTTGTTTCCATTTGGGTTTTTTTTTTTGAATTTTATTTTTTTCTTATCAGTTACATTTTATTAACTCTGTATCCCAGCCCTGTCCCAATCCCTCATTCCCTCCCAGTCCCTCCTTCCCTCCCTCATCTCCACCGTGCCCCTTTCCAAGTCCACTGATAGGGGGGACCTCCTCCCCATTCATCTGATCCTGTTTTATCAGGTATCTTCAGGACTGGCTGCAAATTCCATGATTTCCTTGTTTTTAATTGGTGAGTAGTATTCCATTGTGTAAAGGTACCACAATGTATCCATTCCTCTGTTTGAGGGGCATCTGTGTTGTTTCCGTGTCCTTCCTATTATGAGTAATGCTGATATGAACATCATTGAACAAATGTCCTTGTTGATTACTTGAATATATTTTGGATATATGCCTAGACTGTTATAGCAGAATCTTGAGGAAGTGCAATTCCTAGTTGTCTGAAAAAGTACCAGAATGATTTCCAAAGTGGTTGTACAATTTACATTCCCACCAACAATGGAGGAGAATTCCCCTTTTTCCTCATCCTCTTCAGCATGTTTTGTCACTTGAGATTTTGATCTTAGCCATTCTGATGGGTATAAGGTGAAATCACAGTGTTGTTTTGATTTGCATTTCCCTGATGACCTAGGACATTTGATCTTTTCATTAAGTGTTCCTCTGCCATTCTATATTCCTCTACAGAGAATTCTCTGTTTATTTCTGTACCTCATTTTTAATTGGATTACTTGATTTGTTGCTTTTTAATTTCTTTAGCTCTTTACATATTCTGGATAATAGCCCTCTTTCAGATATAGGGATGGTGAAGATCTTTTCCCAGTCTGTAGGCTGTTGTGTTGTTCTGATAATAGTGATATTTGCTTTACAGAAGCTTTTCAGTTTCATGAGCTCCTATTTATTGATTGTTGCTCTCAGAGCCTGTGTTGTTGATGTTCTGTTCAGGAAGTTGTCTTCTGTGTCAATGAGTCTTAGGCTCTTCCCCACTTTCTCTTCTAACTGATTTAGTGTATGTGATTTTATGTTGAGATTTTTCATTAACTTGGAATTTAGTGTTGTGTAGCATGATAAATAAAGATCTCTTTGTATTTTTCTACATGTATACATCCAGTTAGACCAGCACCATTTGTTGAAGATGCTGTATATTTTCTATTGTATGGTTTTGGCTTTGTCAAAAATCAAGTATCCATAGGTGTGGGGTTTTTTTT
>NW_026590677.1:5628873-5744399 GCF_907164565.1 Psammomys obesus
TTTTTTTTTTGCTGTCTTTCATTTATCTAAATAAGGTTATAACTATCACCATGCAAATTTTATATGGGTACACGGTCTCAGTATTTTGGATATATGAAAGATAAATTTGGAAAAACTGTTTAACTTTTTTGATAAACCACTAAAATGTTTTCCCATGCTCAGATGTAGCTGATTGGAAGCTCAGTCTCCATGTGGCTACCTGAGTAAGGGGAGCTGAGGTTGCCTCTGTCAAGACTCAATTGCCTCCTCTTTGATAACTTGCCTCTGGCTATGTAGCTCTTGTTAGGCCCCAGAGGAAGAAGATTCAGGCAGTCCGGATGAGACTCGATAAGCTATGGGCATATGGGAAAAGAGGAGAACTCCCCCCTTTCAGTGGGCTACGGGAAGGATGTAGGGGAGAAGAGGGAGGGAGAGTGGGACTTGGAGGAGTTGAAGGAGAGGGCTTCAATTAGGATATATAATGAATAAATTGTGAAAAAATAAAACTTTAAAAATTGAAAAAGAGAGAAAAAAGCTTTCTTCAAAGCCTACTTGTACTGTATTCTGTATTCTCACCAGTTATCTATGAGGTTTCCATTTCCTCCCAAATTTTCCTACATTTGCAGTAGAGTAGAATAGTAATGTCATATGGTAGTCTTATAGAAATATGACTTTTTGAAGGAACATTTACTGATTTTCAAAGTGGCTGTACAAATCTACCCACTGTTAGATTTCATTAACCAACATTAGAGATTGAAGATACCTTTTGGCCCATAACCTTACTAGCATCTTGTGTCATTTCATTTTAGGATAACACCCATTCTGATTGTTGTGAGATGGGCAGGTTACAAAGAAAATATCCAAACCTGCTTTCACACAGATAATCCTGGTTAAATCAATGAGTTAAAAAATAAAACCTAAAGGACTAGAGAGATGGCTCAAAAGTTAAGAAAATGAAACTTAAAGACTGGAATTTGGGAAATGGACCTTTATGGATGTGGGAAGGATATGAGAGGGATAAAAGAGGATGAAAGGTAAGAGTAAACAGAATATACTACATAGATGTTTGAAAAATGATTTTTAAATTATCCACATGCGTTCATATTCCATGAATGCTTATGATTTCAGTAGTGTTAAGTCTTGTAATCTATTCTTTTAATAATTTATTATCTCATATACTGCATTCTGAGAGCAGTATCCCCTCCTTCCTTGCTTATCTTCTCTTGTGCATATTGCCTAGTCAATATCCTATCAATGGTATCCTGAAAGTTTCATAAATTATATCAGAAGATCACTTAAAATGAATTATTTTCTTCATATAAGATTGAATTTTAAAGAAAAAGACCTCTCTGTCATCTCCTCCCTCCTCATCCACTCCTTCTCCATTTCTCTTCAGAAAAGGACAGGCCTCCCAGGTACATCAACCAAAAATGGCATATCATGTTGCAATGGTATTAGGTACTTTCCTCATATTAAGGCTGGACAAAGTAACTGAATTAAGAGAAGAGTTCCAGACGCAGGCAAAATCATCAGAATCAGCCTCTGCACCCTCTCTTATGAGTGCCATAAAATGACAAGCTAAGCAACAATAACATATGCAAAGGGCCTAGGTTGGAATCCCAATCCAACCCAGCCACAAAGCATTGTAGTTGATTAATGTGTTTTTTTGTAGTTGATTAATCTGTCTCCAAATATGTTCTTTACTTTTAGTGTAAAATATATTTGGTTTATATATTTCAAATTGTTACTACAATAGTAGAATGTTATCATTTAAGTTCTTTTTTTTTTTCTTTATTTTTGAGACTGGTTTTCTCTGTATAACCTTGGCTGTACTGGTCTCACTTTGAAGACAAGGCTGGCCTGGAACTCATAGAGCACTGCCTTATTCTGCCTCCCTGAAGCATGTACCACCATTACCAGTTTCCATCTTAGTTTTGAATGTATATACAAATAATATTTCAAAGAGCTTATTATGTTTTAAATTTGAAACATATTATGTCTTTTCATTTTACCTGGAGAAATTTTTTGAAGTATAAAAATGGAAATAATCTGTGAAAATCAGAAGATACCCTTTTTCATTACAGAACAAGAGGAGCTTTCTTCTGTCCATTTTACTATACCTTTGTAAAAATAGTTGAAAATTGTGTTCACCCTATTGGAGAACTTGACTTTATAAAGAAGCACGAGTTTTTTGCCTTACTCAGACTTTAAGTTCAGAGAATATTTTTCTTGATAGTGTCTGCATTGAGTTAGACTTACAAGAAATCAGTTACAGAATCAAAGAAAGCTTCTTCCATATGCTCATACAAAAGTTGACTAATGAGTCACCCTAGCAAGAATCAAAGAACTCTGGGTAGTTTACTTCATTCTTTAAGTAACCTCCAATGTTCTTGATCCAGACAAATGCTTTATTTTATTTTATTTTTTTTATTTTATTTTTCTTTTTAGTTACATTTTGTTAACTCTGTGTCCCAGCTGTATCCCGCTCCCTCATTCCCTCCCCAACCCCACACTCCCTCCCTGGTCTCCTCCCTGCTCCTTTCCAAGTCCCCTGATAGGGGAGGACCTCCTCCCCTTTCATCTCACCCTGTTTTATCAGGTATCTTCAGGGCTGGCTGCAATGTCCTCCTCTGTGGCCTAACAGACTGCTCCTCCCCTGGGGGGGGGTGTCAAACAGCCTGCCCTTGAGATCCTGTTAGAAATAGTCCGTGTTCCCCTTACTTTGGAAAACTACTTGGTTACTGAGCTACCACGGGCCACATCCGAGCAGAAGTTCTAGGTTATATCCATAGATGGTCCTTGGTTGAGTGTCAGTCTCAGAAAAGACCCTGTGCCCGGATATATTTGGTCCTTGTAGAGCTCCTATCCTTTCCATATCATACTAACTTCCCTTCTTTCATATGATTCCCTGCACTCTGCCGAGGGTTTGGTTATGATTCTGGGATGTGCATTGAACTTATGACAGGAGTCTACCACAAAAGGCATCTGAAAGACTCTACCTAGCAGTGTTTCAAAGCAGACACTAAGACTCATAACCAAATGCTTTATTTTATCTGACTGGTTTTTGTGTAATTTCTTGTTCTCTTATGTGTACGTTACACACATCTTTTCCTTATTCTTATTTTTCTAGATTTTTTTCTCAGTGCATTCAATACTCCTTTATTTGGTCATTGTTCAATAGTTTTCCAGTGAATTTAAACAACATATCTCTTTTACCCTCCATGAATAATTAATTTTTTAAAATTTCTAGTATAGAAAATCTGAACATATACAAATTTACAATATGTGTATTATAACAACTATGATACATATTTTGATATCACATTATGCAGAATGCCTATCTTAATTAATTTCATGTGACCTCTTCAAAAAATTCATATTTAAATATTGCAGGACATTACACTTAACACTTCTATCACTATTGAAATTACTCTGTTCCCAAGAAAGACAAACCTAAATTTTAACTACTGTAAAATGTTACATTAGAAAGATTTATTCTTACACAAGTAAACAACTGTGCCATTTTTAAATGGTTAATATTACTTTTAGAAGAAGTAAATTTGTGAGAAAATATCTGGTAACAAACAAGTTAAGTTGCTAATATCAACACAGGTAATTCTTGCATTGTTTTTTGCTGTATGTTGCTTAATATGTCCATTCTCCAATTTGTATGTAACTCCTTTATATCACCATTTGAAAGTTTTATAGTTTTATCTTATTAAAATATATGAAATTTATCAACCAAATATCCAGTTACAGATAAAAGGTAAAGGAAAATGTAGCATGTACTTACAAAGAACTTTTTTTTTTTAATCAGAGAACACCTGTCACATAATAGAACTTTGGTTGGTTAACCTTGAAAACATCATATTAACTGAAAGAACTCTGACACAAACAAATGTTATCCAATTTCTCATTGATATGTTCATATTGATGAAAAGCATGCATTTTTTGAAGAGACTCTTGAAGTCATTTACTCATAATTCTATTAGATTTTGTGTCTCTTTCTTTTTGTATTAACTTGTTTATTAAATTTACATCTCTGTTGCAGGCCTCTCTCTCTTTCCCTCCTATTCTCACCTTTCCTCCCACAACCCCTCCTCCATTTCTCAGAATAAGAGAACCCTCTATATCCACACACCCCTGCTCATCTAGTTACATGAGAACTGTGTTAATTTATTTTAAAATATTTTTGGTATTTGTTGATACACAGAAATAGTTGATATATTCTAAATATAGCCCTTGATTGGATATAATAAAAACATCTTGTCACATCTCACATAATGGGAGAAATATGTAAAAATCATTGTAATACTCAATAGTGTTCAATAAAACATAGACAAATATTTTATGATATTGACAGAACATTTGAGGACAATGACAAAACTTAGTCAACCATAGCAAAAATAGACAAATGGTATTCTACCAAAGTAAAAGCATTCTGCACAACAAAGGGAAAAAAAAGACTTAAGATATGCATATAAAGTGTGAGACAATATTTTTGTCATTGTTTGATAAAGAATTGCCATAACATTGTTTTTGTTGTGATAATCACCATGACCAAAAGCAACAATGGGAGGAAATGATTTATTTCATCTTACTACTCAGAAATTACACTCCATCCCTGAAGGAAGTGAGAGCAGGGACTCAAGGGAGGAACCTGGACCCAGAAACTAAAGCAGAGGCCATAGTACAGCGGCTTTCATTTTCCCTAATGCTGGGACATTTTATTACATTCTTCTTTTTATGATGACCCCCAAACATGAAATTATTTTTGTTGCTATTTCATAAATGTAATTTTTCTAATGGTATGAATCATAATATAAATATCTGATGTGCAGTATATATGTGACCACCATGAAAGACTCATTCAACACCCAATGGGGTCATGTCCCACAGCTTAACAACCACTGCCATAGATGAATATTGCTTACAGGATTGCTAACCATGGTTTGCTCACTTTATTTTTTCTATGCAATACAGAACCATCTGCCCAGAAGAGACACTGTCCATAGTAAGCTGGGCCCTCCCACATCAATTATCAGTCAAGAAAATTTGCCACAGGGTTGCCTACAAAATAATTTGAGAGAAGTATTTGATCAACTGAGATTCTCTTTTTCTCAGATGACTTTAGCTTTTGTCAAGCTGACAAGAAATAACCAATACAGAGGTTAATATGCAAAGTATATAACTAAGTAGACAATTAGGTAATAAGAAAAAATGTGGCTTTTAAAAGGGCAAGGGACATGAAAAGAAATTTCTCAAAAAAGACACACAAATATTGTCTGATAATGGAAAAATGCTTAATATTGTTGACAAAAAATGTAAACTGAAACCCCAATAAGGTATAAAATCACATCTGTGGCAATGCTTACTATAAATTAAGAAAGTAACAAGAAGTATTGCTAATGATGATGATAAAGATGCACTCTAATTTGATGTTCATAAAATGTAAATTAATGCCATCATGGAAAAATTATTAGCATGTTATTCTACTTTTATAAGGTATTTATAAATATAATAATACCATTTAAATTCTAAATTTCTAAATTCTATCATTTAATATAACTTTGATGACATTATATTAACTGAAATTAGGGAGAAACCTATTCTTTGTGTGAAACATTATGAATTTATAGAAGCAGAAAGTAGAATTTTGGTTACTAGGAACTAAAGTAATGAGATTTGTTAGAGAAGTGTTAATCAAGGACATAAAATTAATTATACAGGAGAAAATAACACTATCTATACTACAACATGGTGACTATAGCAACAACTTGTTCTACTCTGGAGAACTGCTGAGATTAGATTTTTAAGTGTTCTCACCATTAGAAATGACAAGTGTGAAAGATAATGTGTTAACATGTTAATTAACTCTATTTAACCATTCCACAATGTGTGTATGTTTTGAAAAATGTTATACATGATAAATACATAGAATATTTATATGAGAATTTAATTAATAAAAATATAGTTACTAAATGTATCATGTAAGCATCTAGACTATTAAAATCTATATCTATCTTGGTTAAAGTAGTTTTTAATTTTACTGCCTGCAGTTCAGGAATTAATACACACATATAGCAGTGTGCCATATTATCAGACTGGGGTTATATTTAATATATAAATGTTTTTGTTTTTATGTAAAACAAGATATTTTATGAAAGTTGTTTTTTTTGTATTGTGTATATACTATACACATCTTAAGGCTAAATGTTATGTATGCCAAAATTTTGCTTTCATTTTATTTGTCTTTAAATATATTTTGTCTCATTATAGTTCATATAAATAAATATTATTTTAATGTAATGCAAAAATCAAAATTTTTGGTTTGAATAAAATTATAACATTTAGAGTTAATGTTATTGATACAGTTGTATTTGTTTCTACCAACTTGTTTTCTCTTTATTATATGTTCCTGTTCCCCTCTGATTGTCATTTGCTGCCTCATTTTTCAATGATGGAAGGTGTTTTATGATACTAAATTTTATTTAATTATTTTCAGTTATATGTTTGTTTGTGATAATATGGATAATACAAACTAATTTAAATTTTATTTTTAATATATGTCAAATTAATTTAAATGAGTTAGAAAGTTTAATTTATATTTATTAAATTAACTCTTAGTAAACTTCTATACTACTGTTGTTACACAGAATATATCAATGTTAGTGTGTATAATTTCATTGTTTTTGAGAACACTAAGAGAAAAGACAGAAGCAAATTTATGACTTACTGAGATTTTATATTTATCTTCTTATTCATAGTTTGTCTTAATTTCTTCTTCAGTGCTTCATAAGATTACATTGGCACAATTTCCTATGAATTTTCTTTATCTGATGATTCTATATTACTGTGTTCCAGTTTTGCTCTCAATCACTGTCTTTGTACTATTTTCATATATATATATATATATATATATATATATATATATATATATTTCTGTGTGCTCATAAAATATATTAAAAATAGGTCCTATAACAGCTCTTGCTGTGTATGTATATATCAAAATTCCATTTTCTGTGTTAAAACAACATTTTTGTTGTATGGACACAATGGATCCCCTTTGAGAAGTATCTGTGGTAAAATTCAGTTAGGAATGTGACCTCTATAATCTCCTAGGCTGAAAAGCACAATCCTTGAATTTATATTTGCTTGTCTCATCATGTGCTCTATCCTCCTCATACATGTACCATGATATCATTTTGTATTATTGTTCTTTCATACAATGTATCCTGACCTCAGTTTCCACCCCCTGTACTTCTCCAGTTTCCCCACCCTTCCCATCTCCCACACACTACCCATCTTTTCCCTTCAGAGAAGAGCTGACCTTCCAGGGATATCAGCAAAACATGGCATAACAAATTACAATGAGAAAAGGCACAAACCCTCATACTAAGGCTGGATGAGGTAACTATATAGGAGAAAAAGTGTCCTAAAGGCAAGAAAAATTGTCAGAGAAACACCTGCTCAATTGTTACATTTTTTTTGTCTTGGTTAATGTCCCATTCTCACTGCTAGAAACCTTGATCCTTAAGCAATGAATGAATAAAGAAAATGTGGCACATTTATACAATGAACTCTTCACCCAGTGGTTAGAGAAATTGACATTACTGATTTTTCAAGCAGTGGATGAAAGTAGAAAAAAAAGTCATCCTGACTAAAGTAACCCAGATCCAGAAAGATAAACATGTACTCACTTATAATTGGAGGTTAGCTGTTAAGTAAAGAATAATCATACTACAATCCACACACGAAGAGAGGCTAGGTAACAATGATATCATCTAAGCTGTAATACAAATAGAAGACCCTTAGAACAGCTATGGAAATGCAAGTGTCATTCTTTTAGAACTCCCAAAGTATGACTTAAAAGAACATGTTTTCTATAGAAAGTACCTGGACTCATTTGCTACAGTATTTCAAATTGAATTAACACAATGCTGAAAACAACAAATTACACAGAAATCTGCTAATATTTGAGCATGGGAAGTAATTAGTTGCCAGTGTCCATTTCTCCATTTGTAGAGGACCTGAGATGTCCTTCTTAGATCTGCTGAGCCAGCATATGCTTGGATGTTCTTCCAAATACAGCTGCTGGGTGTGGCACAAGGGTTTTCTGGGTTCTTCTGGGCAGAAAACCAAGCTGGGACTCTGGACAGAATAAGATCAAAGGTACCAGGTCTTCCCAGAATAGCTACAGTGCTTTAGGGCAATAACAATGGGCTGGGCTGGGCTGGGTGTGAAAAAAAAAAGTGTTCCCTAGAATGCTAAGGTTATCTCTTTTAAATGACATTAAAAGATATAATTTTAATTTCTCTGGTGGCAATGGAAGCTCAGGCATTCCAAAGCCTGTGTTGGTACCAAAGCCCATGCCTGGTTGGCTTGCAGTAAAAATACTTGCCTGGAGATGCCCAGGCCCAGCAGGCCAGAAGGCAGGTCTGGTGAGGCTCAGGCCCAATGGGTTGGAAGATGGGTGCAGACCTGACAGGTGCTTTGTTGGCAGGAAGGGAACTAGAAGAGATCAAGTAGGTGTTCAGCCTGGCTGGCAGCCAAGCCCCAGGAGTTTAGGGTAAATTTTTTGGGAAGAGGACAGCACTCCTTCCCCAGAATAAATGACAAGGCATCTAAGTTAGAAATCTGATGGTAGCATGCAGCAAGCAACACAGGGCACCTTTATGTGGTGTGAAATCAGGAGTTTTTACACCTTGGGCAGCATGAAAGTTCTGAGTGTGAATGTGTTCAATTCACCAGGGTCAGTGGTTACAGGGATCCTTGACACATGTTACAGTACAATACCTCATTTACATGCAGTATCATGTTCCTACCACAGGAAAGGGAGCAAAGTACTTAATTATCCTGTGGGTGGGAGAAAAGCTTCAGGTAAAGTCAAGTCAAAGGTCATTGGTGGAAAGTCAAGACAACAAGATATCTTATTAGCATAAGGTGGGTATCTCTAGGAATCCCCAGGTGCTTGCTACACCTTTCTTCTCAGGAAAGGTCCCAGGCTGTAATCTTCCCTAAGAGTTATATGATGCTCCTTATAAAATCTAGGATTCACCGATTGGGCATAAAGTGAACCCCACTGTGAAGAGGGAGTCCACCATTATAGACTGAGCACAAAGATTATCCAAAAATGTCAGACTTCAGCCTCATTCAGAAGAGTCTCACATTTTGTAAGGTTTTATACATTAAGGATTTTTTTCTATAAAAAGGTAGTATTAAGAATTATTGTTCACCTTTATGAGAAAAGGATTTAGTAAAAAAAAAATCTTTATGCTCTTTAAGAGTTTGATTTAGTTCTGTTCCTTTCTTTGTGGAGCTCCTTTCTTCTCCAGGTCTTACTCTCGCCCCCTTCTTTCATAAGATTCCCTGCACTCTGGCCAAAGTTTAGTTATAAGTCTCAGTATCTGCTTTGATACCCATCAAGGTAGAACCTTTCAGAGGCCCTCTGTGATAGGCTCCTGTCCTGTTCCCTGTTTTCTCCCACCTCCAATGTCCACCCTCTTTGCCTTTCTGAATGGGGATTGGGCATCTTAGCCAGAGTCCTCCTTCTTGATTAGCTTCTTTAGGAGTACAGATTTTAGTATGTTTATCCTATACTACATATGTCGAATATCCACTTATAAGTGAGTAAATACCACTGAGCTGACAGAGCTCCTACATCTGCATTTGAGTCAGCCGGCACAAATCTGAAATTAGAGAACAGGGGAACCCTTGTGCTTTCTGATTTGACCTGGTAGAGAGTGAGTGCTCCTTTAAGTGCCTGCAGAGCCCCAGATCCAGGTTCTTTCTAAGCTAGCTGCAAGACATCAGATCCCTCCCACCCACGCACCCACTATGGGAAACAGAGGACACTGTTCTCAACATTGAAACCCCTGTTCTGCTGGTCTACATGTGGAGTTCAGGCAAATAACTCTTGGAGCTCAGAGAGCTGAACGCCAGTGGCCTGTAGACCACTGAGGTATTCAGGAAATCTACACAAGCCAATTGCACATGCAAAAACCTTAAGCACCTGCAATCCCTTTAGTGCCTGAACAGTGCCCCTGCCCCACACTTTAGGCATCTACTTCCTCTAACACCCTGTCCTTCAAGGCATAATTCCATGCATACTCACATGCTCACCCACATTTGTCTTTCAGGCCAGAGATTCTTTTTCCCTTATCTACACATGAATCACCAATGCACCCTCTCAAAGCACTGCACCTCTCTCATCTTCCTTTAGAATTCTCCAGACACCAGAGAAAGATGGTACTAGTCTGAACTGCAGAATCCATGAACACACAGTAAAGGTTACAGACAAGCAAATGGCCAGAGGTCAACTTAAGAACACATCAAACAAAAATCAAAACATAATGGCTTCACCAGCAACTCCAAAATCTATGGATACTCCAATTCATTGAAAACACAGGAACATGATTTTGAAGTTATGCTTATCCAGTAATTAGAGGCACATAAAGAGGAAACAAACAAATCTCCTAGAGCAATAGCCACACTAATGGAAGCAAATAAAGAGGAAATAAACAGAGCTCTCAAAGAAATAACCACACAAATGGAAGCAAAAAAAAAAAAAAAAAAAGCTATCAAGCCAAATAGAGGCACAAGTAGAAGCACAAATAATTAGTGGCATATAGAGATGAAACAAACAAACAAAAATTGAAACCATCATAGAGAGACAGGTACCTGCATTTGAACAGATGAAGGAAATGATGCAAGGCTTGAAAACAGAATTAGAATCAATAAGGAAAACACAAATTGAGAAAACCGTATAACTGGTGAACATAGTGAAAAGATCAGGAACTACAAAGGTAAGCATCACCAACAGAATACAAGAGATGGAGAGATGGAAGAGAGAATCTCTGGTGTTGAAAATATACTTGCAGAAATTGATACCTCTCTCAAAGAAAAAGTAAAATTGGTAAAACATAAAACATCCAAGACATTAAGGACTCCTTAAAGTAGGTGAAATCTAAGAATAATAGGAATTGATGAAAAAGAAATTTCCAGGCTCCAAAGTCCAGAAAATATTTTAAAGAAAATCATGGAATAACATTTTTTCAACTTAAAGAGATGACCATGAAAAGACAAGAAGCCTACAGAATACCAACTAAAAGAGAAAAGAAAATTCTCATGTCACATCATAGTCAAAACACTAAATCTACAGAACAAAGAAAAGATATTAAAAGCAGCAAAGAAAAAAGGGCAAGTAACATATAAAGGTAGACCTATTAGAACCACACCAAACTTCTCATCAGAAACTATGATAGCCAGAAGAGCCAGGGAAAATATCACATATATTTGAAGAGACCACAAATACTAACCCAGACTACTATACCCTACGAAGTTTTCAATCAACATAGAGGGAGAAAACTAAATAATCCATGAAAAAACTAAATTTAATCAATATCTACATAGTAACCCAGCTCTACAGAAGTTACTAGAAGGGAAACTCCAAACCAAAGAAAACAACTACATTTAAGGAAACAGAGGAAATAGAAAACTACACAACAAAAAAACCAAAAGAATACAAGCAATGAAACTCAGTGACACCACCAACCCCACATCTAAAGTAAGTAACAATAGATGGTCACTAGTTTCTATCAACATCAACGGACTCAACACCCCAATAAAAAGACACAGACTAACAGAATGGTTGCAGAAACAGGATCCAACATTCTGTTGCATCCAAGAAACACACCTATGCAACAAAGAAAAACACTACCTCAGAGTAAAGGGCTAGAAAAATGTCTTTCAAGCAAATCCTTCCAGAAAATAAGCTGGAGTAGCCATTCTAATATCTAATAAAATAGACTTTCAACCCAAGTTAATCAAAAAAGATAAGGACAGCCACAATATTCTCATCAAAGGAAAAATCCACTAAGAGGACATCACAATTTTGAATATCTATGCCCCAAATACAAGAGCACATATATTCGTAAATGAAACAATATTAAAGCTTAAATCACACATTGATCCTAAAACCCTAATAGTGGGAGACTTCAACACTCCACTCTCACCAAGGGACAGATCAACTAGACAGAAAACAAATAGAGAAATAAAAACACTTACAGAGACCCTAAATCAAAAGGACCTAATAGACATCTACAGATCTTTTCATCCAAACTCAAAAGAGTATACCTTCTTTTCAGCACCGCATGGAACCTTCTCCAAGATAGACCATATAGTTGGTCATAAAGAAAGCCTCAGCAGATACAAAAAGATTGAAATAATCCCTTGTATTCTATCTGACCACCATGGACTTAAGCTGTACCTCAACAACAACAGAAATAACAAACAGCCTACATGTACATGGAAACTGACCAACTTGTTACTCAATGACAGCTGGGTTAAGGAAGAAATAAAGAAAGAAATTAAAGACTTCCTAGAATTCAATGAAAATGAAGGCACAACATACCCAAATTTATGGGACACATTGAAAGCAGTGCTCAGGGGAAAATTTATAGCAGTAAGTGCCTACAAGAAGAAATTCATAACATCACATACAAACAAATTAATGGCCCAACTGAAAACCCTAGAAAAAAAAAGAAGCAGATATACCCAAGAGGAGCAGAAGGCTGGAAATAATCAAAGTCAGGGCTGAAATCAATCAATTAGAAACAAATAAAACTATTCAAAGAATCAATTAAACAAAAAGCTGGTTCTTTTTTTTCTTTTTAATTTTCTATTAATTACACTTTATTCATTTTCTATCCCCCCATAAGTCCCTCCCTCCTCCCCTCCTGATCCCACCCTCCCTCCTATTTCTGCATGCATGCCACTCCCCAAGTCCACTGATAGGGAAGGTTCTCCTCTTCTTTCTGATCTTAGTCTATCAGTTATCATCAAAAGTGGCTTCATTGTCCTCTACTGTGGCCTGGTAAGGCTCCTCTCCCCTCAGGGGGAAGTGATCAACGAGCAGGCCAATCAGATTATGTCAGAGGCAGTCCCTCTTCCCATTACTATGTAACCCACTTGGACACTGAACTGCCATGGGCTACACGTGTGCAGGGGTTCCAGGTCATCTCCACAAATAGTCCTTGGTTGGAGTATGATTTTCTGGGAAGTTCCCTGTGTTCAAATTATCTTGTTCTGTTGCTCTCCTTGTGGAGTTCCTGTCCCCTCCAGCTCTTACTATTTCCCACTTCTTACATAAAATTCCATTCACTCTGCCCATCATTTGGCCATCAGGATCAGCATCTGCTTTGACAGTCTATACTGCAGAAGCTTTCAGAGGCCCTCTGTAGCAGGTTTCAAGGTTGTTTCCTGTTTTCTTCTGGCTTTCAGAGGCCCTCTGTAGCAGGTTCTGAGGTTGTTTCCTATTTTCTTTTTCTTCTGATGTCCATCCTCTTTGCCTTTCAGGATGGGGATTGAACATTTTAGTTAGGGTCCTCTCTTTTGCTTAGTTTGTTTAGATGTACAGATTTTAGTGGGTTATCTTATATAGTATGTTTATATGAGTGAGTATATACCATGCATGTCTTTTTGCTTCTGGGACAACTCACTCAGGATGATCCTTTCCAGGTCCCACCATTTACCTGCAAATTTCATGATTTCCTTATTTTTCATTGCTGAGTAATACTCCATTGTATAGATCTACCACAGTATCTGCATCCATTCTTCAGTTGAGGGGATTCTGGGTTGTTTCCAGCTTCTGGCTATTACAAATAAAGCTGCTACAAACATGGTTGAGCAAATGTCCTTTTGTGTACTTGCGCCTCTTTTGGGTATATGCCTAGGAGTGGCATGGCTGGATCTTGAGGAAGCCCTATTCCTAGTTGTCTGAGAAAGCGCCAGATTGATTTCCAGAGTGGTTGTACCAGTTTACATTCCCACCAGCAGTGGAGAAGGGTTCCCCTTTCTCCACAACCTCTCCAGCATGTGTTGTCCCTTGAGTTTTTCATCTTGGCCATTCTGATGGGTGTAAGGTGAAATCTCAGGGTTGTTTTGATTTGCATTTCCCTAATGGCTAATGAGGTTGAGCATTTCTTTAAGTGCTTCTCTGCCATTCGATATTCCTCTGCAGAGAATTCTCTCTTTAGCTCTGTTCCCCATTTTTTAAGTGGATTACTTGGTTTGTTGCTTTTCAGCTTGTTTAGTTCTTTATATATATTGGATATGAGTCCTCTTTCAGATAAAGGGTTGGTGATGATTCTTTCCCAATCTGTAGGCAGTCGCTTTGTTTTGATGATGGTGTCCTTTGCTTTACAGAAGCTTTTCAATTTCATGAGGTCCCATTTATTGATTGTTGCTCTTAGAGCCTGTGCTGTTGGTGTTCTGTTCAGGAAGTTTTCTCCTGTACCAATGAGTTCTAGGGTATTCCCCACTTTTTTTGGAAGTCCTTGCTAGAGCAATAAGACAGTCGAAGGAGATCAAGGGGATACAGATGGGAAAGGATGAAGTCAAATTATCACTATTTGCAGATGATATGATAGTATATATGAGTGACCCCAAAAACTCTACAAGGGAACTCCTACAGCTGATAAACACCTTCAGCAAAGTGGCCAGATACAAAATTAACTCAAAAAAATCAGTAGCACTCCTGTATACAAAAGACAAAAGGGCTGAGAAAGAAATTAGAGAAACAACACCATTCACAATAGCCACAAATGACATAAAGTACCTTGGTGTAACCTTAACCAAGCAAGTCAAAGACTTGTATGAAAAAAATTTCAAGTCTCTGAGGAAAGAATTAGAGGAAGATATGAGAAGATGGAAAGATCTCCCATGCTCATGGCTTGGCAGGATTAACATAGTAAAAATGGCCATCTTACCAAAAGCATTCTACAGATTTAATGCAATTCCCATCAAATTGCCAACACAATTCTTTACAGACCTGGAAAGAAAAATTCTCAACTTCGTATGGAATAACAAGAAACCGAGAATTCCTTAAACAATCCTCTACAATAAAAGATCTTCTGGAGGTATCTCCATCCCTGATCTCAAGCTGTACTATAGAGCAACAGTTATAAAAACTGCATGGTACTGGCATAGAAACAGAATGGTGGATCAATGGAATCGAACAGAATACCCAGAAATAAACCCACACACTTACAGACACCTGATTTTTTACAAAGATGCCAAAACCATACAATGGAAAAAAGATAGCATCTTCAACAAATGGTACTGGTCCAACTGGATGTCTACATGTAGAAAAGTGAAAATAGATCAATACTTATCACCTTGCACAAAACTGAAGTCCAAGTGGATCAAAGACCTCAATATAAAACCAGACACATTAAATCGGCTGGAAAAAGCTGGTTCTTTGAGAAAATCAACAAGATAGACATACCCTTAGCCAAACTAAAAAGCAGAGATAATCTATTCAAATCAACAAAATCAGAGATGAAAAGGGTGACATAACTACAGATACTGTGGAAATTCAAACAATCATTAGGTCATACTACAAAAGCCTATATGCCACAAAATTTGAATACCTAAATGAAATGGACAATTTTCTTGATAGATTCCATCTTCCAACATTAAGTCAAAATCAGGTAGAAAGACTGAACAGCCCTATATCCCCCAAGGAAATTGAAGCAGTCATTCACAGTCTCCCCTCCAAGAAAAGCCCTGGGCCAGATGGTTTCAGCGTGGATTCTACCAGACCTTCAAAGAAGTGCTCACACCAATTGTCCTCAAACTATTCCACAAAAAAAAAAAAAAAAAAAAACCCAGAAGGTACATTACCAAACTCATTCTATGAAACAACAGTCACCCTGATACCTAAACCACACAAAGACCCAACAAAAAAGAGAACTTCAGACCTATCTCTCTTATGAACATTGATGCAAAAATACTCAATAAAATACTTGCAAACGGAATCCAAAAAAGCATCAAAGATATCATCCACCATGACCAAGTAGGCTTCATCCTAGGCATGCAAGTGTGGTTCAATATAGGGAAATCCATCAATGTAATCCACCACATAAACAAACTGAAGGAGAAAAACCACATGATCATCTCCTTAGATGCTGAAAAAGCATTTGACAAAGTCCAACACCCATTCATGTTTAAAGTCTTGGAGAGATCAGGAATACAAGGCCCATATCTAAACATAGTAAAGGCAATATACAGCAAGCCTATAGCCAACATCAAACTCAATGGAGAGAAACTTAAATCAATCCCACTGAAATCAGGGACAAGACAAGGCTGCCCACTCTCTCCATACCTCTTCAACATAGTACTTGAAATTCTAGCCAGAGCAATAAGACAACTAAAGGAGATCAAGGGGATACAAATCAGAAAGGAAGAGGTCAAACTGTCACTATTTGCAGATGGTACGATAGTATATATGAGCGACCCCAAAAATTCAACCAGAGAACTCCTCCAGCTGATAAACACCTTCAGCAAAGTGGCAGGATACAAAATCAACTCAAAAAAATCAGAAGCTGTCCTGTATACCAAAGACAAAGGGCCGAGAAAGAAATTAGGAAACAACACCCTTCACAATAGCCACTAATAACATAAAGTACCCTGGGGTGACACTAACCAAGCAAGTGAAAGACATGTTTGAGAAAAACTTCAAGTCTCTGAAGAAAGAAATTGAAGAAGATCTCAGAAGATGGAAAGATCTCCCCTGCTCATGGATTGGTAGGATTAACATTGTGAAAATGGCCATCCTGCCAAAAGCAATCTACAGATTCAATGCAATTCCCATCAAAATACCAACTCAATTCTTTACAGACCTTGAAAAAAAGATTTTCAGCTTCATATGGAGAAACAAAAAACCCAGAATCTCCAAAACAATCCTGTACAACAACAGATCATCTGGAGGTATCTCCATCCCGGATCTCAGGTTGTACTACAGAGCAATAGTAATAAAAACTGCATGGTATTGGCATAAAAACAGAAAGGAGGATCAATGGAATCGCATAGAAGACCCAGAAATAAACCCACACACCTATGAATACTCGATTTTTGACAAAGAAGCCAAAACCATTCAATGGAAAATACACAGCATCTTCAACAAATGGTGCTGGTCCAACTGGATGTCCACATGCAGAAAACTGAAAATAGATCTATATTTATCACCCTGCACAAAACTAAAGTCCAAGTGGATCAAATACCTCAACATAAAACCAGATACTCTAAATCTGTTAGAAGTAAACGTGGGGAACAGCCTAGAACTCATTGGCATAGGAGACAACTTCCTGAACAGAAGACCAACAGCACAGGGTCTAAGAGAAACAATAAATAAATGGGACCTCATGAAACTGAAAAGCTTTTGTAAAGCAAAGGACACTGTCATCAAAACAAAACGACTACCTACAGATTGGAAAAGAATCTTCACTAACCCTTTATCTGACAGAGGACTAATATCGAGTATATACAAAGAACTAAAGAAGCTGAAAAGCAGCAAACCAAGTAATCCAATTAAAAAATGGGGAACAGAGCTAAACAGAGAATTCTCGACAGAGGAATATCGAATGGCAGAGAAACACTTAAAGAAATGTTAATCCTCATTAGCCATCAGGGAAATGCAAATCAAAACGACCCTGAGATATCCCCTTATACCCATCAGAATGGCCAAGATGAAAAACTCAAGGGACAACACATGCTGGAGAGGTTGTGGAGAAAGGGGAACCCTCCTCCACTGCTGATGGGAATGTAAACAGGTACAACCACTCTGGAAATCTATCTGGCGCTTTCTAAGACAATTAGGAATAGTGCTTCCTCAAGACCCAGCTATACCACTGCTAGGTATATACCCAAAGTTTGCTCAAGTACACAAAAGGGATATTTGCTCAACCGTGTTTATAGCCACTTTGTTTGTAATACCCAGAACCTGGAAACAACCCAGATGTCCATTAACGGAGGAATGGGTACAGAAATTGTGGTATTTTTACACAATGGAATACTACTCAGTAATCAAAAAGGAGGAAATCATGAAATTTGCAGGCAAATGGTGGGATCTAGAAAAGATCATCCTGAGTGAAATATCCCAGAAGGAGAAAGACAAACACGGTATATACTCACTTATATAGACCTTTAAGATATGATAAACATAATGAAATCTGTACACCTAAAAAAGATTTTCAAGAGAGCGGACATGGGGTAAGATTATCAATCCTCGTTTTGAAAGACAGATGGGATGCACATTAAACATTGACAGGAGTCTACTGAGCGCATTTGAAAAACTCTAACTAGCAGTGTTTTCAAAGCAAAGACTCATGACCAAACCTTTGGCAGAGTACAGGGAATTATAAGAAAGAAGGGGAGTTAGTCTGATGAGGAAAGGATAGGAGCTCCACAAGGACCAAATATACCTGGGCACAGGGTCTTTTCTGAGACTGACATTCAACGAAGGACGATGTATGGATATAACCTAGAACCTCTGCTCAGATGTAGCCTGTGGTAGCTCAGTAACCAATTGGTTTCCCATAGTGAGGGGAACAAGGACTATTTCTAACAGGAACTCAATGACTGGCTCTTTGGTCTCCCTATCCCCCAAGGGAGGAGCAGTCCTGTTAGGCCACAGAGGAGAGCTTTGCAGCCAGTCCTGAAGATACCTGATAAAACAGGATCAGGTGAATGGGGAGGAGTTCACCCCTATCAGTGGACTTGGAAAGGGGCACGGTGGAGATGAGGGAGGGAGGGAGGGACTGGGAGGGAATGAGTGATCAGGACATGGCTGGGATACAGAGTTAATAAAATGTAACTGATTAGAAAAAAATAAAATTCTAAGAAAAAAGAATCAATATCTACACAGCAAGACAGCCCTATAGAAGATACTAGAAGTAAAACTCCAATGCAAGGAAGATGACTATACCCAAGAAAACACAGGATACAGATAATCTCTCAAAAAAAAAAATAAAAGGAAACAATGACCCACAATAACACTACCAACTCTGAAATAAAAGGAACTAGCAGTCTTTGTTCAGTATTATCTATGAACTTCAATAAAAAGACACAGACTAACAGAACGGTTGCAGAAACAGGATTGAACATTCTGCTTCATCCAAGAAACACACCTATGCAACAAAGATAAACGTTACTTCCAAGTAAAGGGCTGGAAAAAGGTTTTTTAAGGAAATGGATCCAGAAAACAAGCTGGGGTAGTTATCCTAATATAATAGACTTTCAACCAAAATTAATCAAAAAAGATAAGGAGGAGTGCTTCATTCTCATCAAAGAGAAATTCCACCATGAAGACAGAACAATTCTGAACATCTATGACCAAAATACAAGACAACCTACATTTTTAAATGAAACATTATTAAAGCAGAAATCACACATTTATCCCAACACCTTAAGATTTGGGGACTTCAACACTCCACTCTTACCAAAGGACAGATCAACCAGACAGATGCTAAACAGGGAAATATGGGCACTTACAGAGGCCCTAAATCAAAAGGACTTAATAGATATCTACAGAAATTTTCACCCAAATTCAAAAGATAATACCTTATTTTCAGCACCTCATGGAACCTTCTACAAAATAGACCATATAGTTGGTCACAAAGCAAGCCTCAGCAGATACAAAAAGATAGAAATAATCCCTTTTGTCCTATCTGACAACCATGGACTAAAGCTGGACCTCAACAACAACAGAAATAGCAAAAAGCTTACGCATAAATGAAAACTAAACAACTTGCTACTCAACTGCAACCAGGTTAGGAAAGAAATAAAGAAATTAAAGACTTCCTAGAATTCAATGAAAATGAAGGACAACATACCCAAACTTAATGTGACACAATGAAAGCAGTATTAAGGGAAATTTTCTTAGCACTAAGCACTTTCAAGAAAAAATTTGAAACATTGCCTACAAGCAAATTAACAGCTCACTTGAAAGCCCAAGGGGGAAAAAAGCAGACACACACAAGAGGTGTAGACTGATGGAAATACAAGCAAAGGGCAGAAATCAATAAATTAGAACCAAATAAAATATTTCAAGAATCAATGAAAGCAAGAACTGGCTTTTTGAGAAAATCAACAAGATAGACTAAACCTAGACAAAATTAACTAAAAGGCTGAGAGAAACTGTCCAAATCAGCAAAATCAGAAAAAAGGAGGACCTAACAACAGACACCGCAATGAGGAAATCCAAATAGTCATTAGGTCTTACTACAAATGCTTATACAACACAAAATATGAAAATCTAAATGAAATGAACAATTTTCTTGATAGATTCCATTTACCAAAATTAAAATAAGAACAGGTAAATCAACTGAATAGTCCTATATACTCCTAAGAAATAAAAGCACTCATCAAAATCTCCTTTCCAAAAAATAGCCCGAGGATAGATGGTTTAAGGACAGAATCCTACCATACCTTCAGAGAAGAGCTAACTCCAATTCTCTTCAAACTATTCCACAAAATAGAAACAGAAGGAACATTACCAAACTCATTCTATGAAGCCACAGTCACCTTGATACCTAAACCACACAAAGACCCAACCAAAAAAGAGAACATCAGACCTATCTCTCTTATGAACATTGATGCAAAAATACTAAAATAAAATACTTGCAAATCGAATACAAGAACATATAAAAGATATCATTGACCATGATCAAGTAGGCTTCATCCTAGGCATGCAAGTGTGGTTCAATATAGGGAAATCCATCAATGTAATCCATATAAACAAACTGAAGGAGAAAAAAGCAAAATGATAATCTCCTTAGATGCCAAAAAATCATTTGACAAAATCCAACACATATTCATGTTTAACGTCTTTGAGAGATCAGGGATACAAGGCACATTTGTAAACATAATAAAGGCAATATACAGCAAGCCTATAGCCAACATCAAACTGAATGGAGAGAAATTTAAATCAATCCCACTGAAATCAGGGACAAGACAAGGCTGCTGACTCTTTCCACGTCTCTTCAACATTATACTTGAAGTCCTTACTAGAGTAATAAGACAACAAAAGGATATCAAGGGGATACCGATATGAAAGGAAGATATCAATGTAACACTATTCACAGATGATATTATTTTATATATGTGTGAACCAAAATATTCAACTAGAGAACTCCTTTATCTGATAAACACCTACCGCAAAGTGGCTAGATACAAAATTAACTCAAAAAATCTGACTCCCGGGGGGGCGGGGCAATATGGTGGTGCCAGGAGGACTCTCATTCTAAGCAGCAGCACAGCAGGATTGGCACAGTGACCAGCAATCAGAACTCGTGGCCATAAAACATAAGTGATTGTGTTTCACAGGTGAGAGGATACCCCACGGTGGGGGATTCAATCAGCTTTAACTCACACTGCTAAACCGTGGAAGAGATCCTGGTTCCACCAGGCACTTGGTCGCCAGCCCAGAGCTACAAGCCAGCGTGATCTGGTCACTGTCTCAGACTGAACTGTGGGCCCACAACATCACAGACTGGATTTTCCAGTCGAGAGATAACCCCACGGAGCAGGAAACGATTGAGACAGACCTTAGGTCAACCAGACATCCCCTGAAAAAGAGTCGGGTTCCACCGGCACACCAGGAGCCAGCCCGGAGCCAGAGCTGGTGACCCAGGTGCCTGCACAGAGCCCTGCGTTCATGCCTGATTCGCCACCTCAGATAGAACTGTGGGCCCCAGGGCACCAGGGCCCCAGAGCACCAGAGGACTGTGTTTCACTCTCAGGTGCAAACCCACAGGGAGGGAAATGGCTGGTCTGATCTCAGAACACTCAGCTGACACCCCCACCCTGAAAAGGTCTAGGGAAAATTATCCAGTTTAGGCAGACGCCCAGGCTCCCAAAGGTCAGAAAGGCAGAGACACAGGCGGGCATTTGTGCCTGTGGGTTTTACTCGCCACCCCAGACAGAACATCAGTCCCCAAAGCAAAGACTGAGTGTCTCTGGCAGGAGGAAACCCCCAGCAGAGGGGATCATCAAGTCCAACACTCAGGACACCCAGCACCAAAAGACTTTCTGGATTCACGCAGACTCTAGGCTCTAGCTTTCTAATGAAGGCAGGAGCTCTGTGCTCAGCCACCATTATTGAGTTCCTCTAGGGCACTGGGACACACAGCTGCATCCTCAGACCTACAAAAACCAGAGAGCCATTACAGCAGCGCTCAGATACTGTGCCAAGGATCAACCAGTTATCCCTAGCTAGACTGGCAAAACTGTGGGGATCCCTGGTCCTTCAAGAGGGTTGCACCCACAGCCTCTGGAACAGAGCAGGGCCTGCAGCTGCCATCCCAAACAGTAACACCCACCTTCTGGTCCAGAGTGAGGCACAGAGCCTCCAGACCAGAGTCGCGCCCCCAGGCACCAACTCAACCTAGGTGCACATTCTCCAGGCCCAGAGCGGAGCACTCAGCCTCTGGCCCAGAGACTTGCTGAGAGCAACTCTCACTTTCCCCGACAGAACTGTGTACCCCAGGATAACAGACTGAGTTTCCCTGTTGGGAGAAAACCCCACAGCCAGGGAATCAGCAGGTTCTTCAAGAGGACTGTACCTGGAAAACTGTAACAGCAGCAGCTCACTAAATTTATAACGAGAAAACCAGCAGTGGGGTAGCTGTCTTGAGAACTTCTATGGGTAAGAGGAGATCCCCCCTGCCTAACAAAGAACACAGCTACTACTCAGAGCTATACACCTGAGATGAGCAGTGACAATTCCTGAGAAACACTGGCCATACAGTGACCATAAACAAAGAGCAGAGAAGGACTCCTTCAGGAAAAATCATCTTCTGGCCAAGGAGATTCTCCCTACCTCAGGACTGTAGGAAGCACAGAAACTAACAGCCAACACCTAAAACAACCCAATGGGTAGAGGTCAGCGTAAAAGCTCAACCAACAAAAGACAGAACAATATGGCATCTCCAGAACCCAGCCATCCAGGGGCGAACAGCCCTGGACAACGCAGCATAATAGAAAATCAAGAAGATGACCTTACATCTATGCGGATGAAGAGGTTAATAGAAGAAACAAATAAAATGCGTGAAGAATTAGAGGAAGATAAAACCAAACAGATCATGGCTATCCACAAAGAAATGGAGGAAGTTAAAGACAAGCAGATTATGGCCGTCCATGAAGAAATAAGGGAAGATGCAGCCAAACAGCTTGTGGCCTTCAGAGAAGAAATAATTAAATCACTGAAAGAAATAAAAGAAACAGAGTTGAAGGAACTAAAAGAAAAAGAGGAAAATATAACCAGACAGGTGAAGGAAGTAAACAAAACAACTCAAGATCTGAAGCTAGAACTGGAAAAATTAAAGAAAACACAAATGGAGGAAATAATGGAGAGGAAAATTTAGGGAAGAAAACAGGAACTACAGAAGTAAGCATAACCAACAGACTATAAGAGATGGAAGAAAGAATCTCAGGTATAGAAGATACAATGGAAGAAATCACTGTATCTGTCAAAGAAAATGTTAAATCCAAAAAATTCCAGACACAGACCGTCCAAGAAATCCAAGACAATATGAAAAGACAAAACCTAAGAATAAAAGGTATAGAGGAAAAAGAAGACTCACTTCTCCAAGGCCCAGAATATATTTTAAACAAAATCACTGAAGAAAATTTTCCGAAGTTAAAGGAGAAGACATTAAGAATATATGAGGCCTACAGAACACCCAACAATTTTGACCAGAAAAGAAAAACCTCCAGCCACATAATGATCAAAACAGTAAGTATACAGAACAAAGAAAAAATACTAAAAGCTGCAAGGGAAAGAGGCCAAGTAACATATAATGGTAAACCCATTAGAATCACACCTGACTTTTCAAAAGAGACTATAAAAGCCAGAAGGGCCTGGACAGATATAATGCAGACCCTAAGAGAATACAGATGTCAACCGAGGCTACTATACCCTGCAAAATTCTCAGTCCTCATAGACGGAAGAAACAAGATATTCAATGACAAAAACAAATTTCAACAATACCTACACACAAATCCAGCATTACAGAAGACACTGGAAGGGAAAAATACAACCCAAGAAAATTAGCTTCTGTCAAGAAAACACAGGAAATAATCAAACTTACTACAGTAAAACAAAAAGCAACCAAGCACACAACCTTATGACCATAGCCAACATCAAAATCAAAGGATCTAACAGCCACTGGTCATTAATCTCTCTCAACATCAATGGACTCAACTCTCCAGTAAAAAGACACAGATTAGCAGAATGGATACATAAACAAAACCCAGCAATCTGTTGCATACAAGAAACACACCCAAGGCACAAAGATAGACATTACCTGAGGGCAAAAGTTTCGAAGACGACTTTCCAAGCAAATGGACCCAAGAAACAAGAAGAAGTAGCTATTCTAATATCTGATAAAATAGACTTTCAACCAAAATTAATAAAAAGAGATGGGGAAGGACATTTCATACTCATCAAGGGTAAATTCCACCAAGAAGACATCACAATCCTGAACATGTATGTCCCAAATACAAGAGCACCCACATTTGTAAAAGAAAAATTGATGAAATTTAAACCACATATAGATCCCCACACATAAATAGTGGGAAACTTCAACACCACACTCTCAACAAAGGACAGGTCAACAAACCAGAAATTAAACAAAGAAACAATGTCTGTGACAGAGGTCATGGATCAAATGGACCTCACAGACATTTACAGAAATTTACACCCAAACACAAAAGAATATACCTTCTTCTCAGCACCTCGTGGAACCTTCTACAAAATAGACCATATAGTTGGTCACAAAGCAAGCCTCAAGAGATACAAGAATATTGAAATAATCCCTTGTATCTTGTCTGATCACCCTGAAATAAAGCTGGACTTCAACAACAACAGAAATAGCAAAAAGCCTACACACACATGGAAACTGAACAACTTGTTACTAAATGACAGCTGGGTCAGGGAAGAAATAAAGAAAGAAAATAAAGTCTTCCTAGAACTCAATGAAAATGAAGACTCAACATTCCCAAACTTGTAGGACACAATGAAAGCAGTGCTAAGAGGAAAGTTCATAGCACTAAGTGCCTTCAAGAAGAAGTTTGAGACAGCTCATTCAAACAACTTAATGGCCCACTTAAAAACAGTAGAAAAAGAAGAAGCAGACACACCAAAAAGGAGTAGACGGCTGGAAATAATCAAACTCAGGGCTGAAATCAATCAATTAGAAACAAATAAAACAATTCAAAGAATCAATGAAACCAAGAGCTGGTTCTTTGAGAAAATCAACAAGATAGACAAACCCTTAGCCAAGCTAACTAAAAGGCAGAGAGACACCACCCAAATCAACAAAATCAGAAATGAAAAGGGGGACATAACTACAGACACTGAGGAAATCCAAACAATCATTAGGACTTACTTCAAAAGTCTATATGCCACTAAATTTGAAAATCTAAATGAAATGGACAATTTTCTTGATCGATTTGACTTACCAAAGCTGAATCAGGACCAGGTAAATAAATTAAATAATCCTATATTCCCCAAAGTAATAGAAACAGTCATCAAAAGTCTCCCATCCAAAAAAAGCCCAGGACCAGATGGCTTCAGTGCAGAATTCTACCAGACCTTCAACGAAGAGCTAACTCCAACTCTCTTTAAACTATTCCACAAAATAGAAACAGAAGGAACATTACCAAACTCATTCTATGAAGCCACAGTCACCTTGGTACCTCAATCTCACAAATACTCAACAAAGAAAGAGAATTTCAGGCCAATCTCCATTATGAACATTGATGCAAAAATACTTAACAAAATACTTGCAAACCGAATTCAAGAATACATCAAAGATATTATCCACTATGACCAAGTAGGCTTCATCCCAGGTATGCAGGGGTGTTTCAATATACGGAAATCCATCAATGTGATCCACCATATTAACAAACTGAAAGAAAAAACCACATGATAATCTCCCTAGATGCTGAAAAAGCATTTGACAAGATCCAACATCCATTCAGGTTTAAAGTACTGGAGAGATCAGGGATACAAGGCACATATCTAAACATAGTAAAGGCGATTTACAGCAAGCCTATAGCCAACATCAAACTGAACGGAAAGAAACTTAAAGCAATCCCACTGAAATCAGGAACAAGACAACGCTGCCCACTCTCTCCATACCTCTTCAACATAGTGCTGGAAGTCCTTGCTAGAGCAAGAAGACAGTTGAAGGAGATCAAGGGGATACAGATGGGAAAGGAAGAAGTCATATTATCACTATTTGCAGATGATATGATAGTATACATGAGTGACCCCAAAAACTCTACCAGGGAACTCCTACAGTTGATAAACACCTTCAGCAAAGTGGTCGGATACAAAATTAACTCAAAAAAATCAGTAGCACTCCTGTATACAAAAGACAAAAGGGCTGAGAAAGAAATTAGAGAATCAACAACATTCACAATAGCCACAAATGACATAAAGTACCTTGGTGTAACCTTAACCAAGCAAGTCAAAGACTTGAATGAAAAAAAATTCAAGTCTCTGAGGAAAGAATTAGAGGAAGATATGAGAAAATGGAAAGATCTCTCATGCTCATGGCTTGGCAGGATTAATATAGTGAAAATGGCCATCTTACCAAAAGCAATCTACAGATTTAATGCAATTCCCATCAAATTGCCAACACAATTCTTTACAGACCTGGAAAGAAAAATTCTCAACTTCATATGTATTAACAAGAAACCCAGAATTGCTAAAACAATCCTCTACAATAAAAGATCTTCTGGAGGTATCTCCATCCCTGATCTCAAGCTGTACTATAGAGGAACATTTATAAAAACTGCATGGTACTGGCATAGAAACAGAATGGTGGATCAAAGGAAGCGAACAGAAGACACAGAAATAAACTCACACACTTATGGACGGACACCTTATTTTTTGGCAAAGATGCCAAAAGCATACAATGGAAAAAAGATAGCATCTTCAACAAATGATGCTGGTCCAACTGGATGTCTACATGTAGAAAAATGAAAATAGATCCATACTTATCACCCTGCACAAAACTGAAATCCATGTGGATCAAAGACCTCAATATAAAACCAGACACATTAAATTGGCTAGAAAAAAAGTGGGAAATACCCTAGAACTCATTGGTACAGTAGAAAACTTCCTGAACAGAACTCCAACAGCACAGGCTCTAAGAGCAACAATCAATAAATGGGACCTCATTAAATTGAAAAGCTTCTGTAAAGCAAAGGACACTGTCATCAAAACAAAGCTACTGCTTACAGATTTGGAAAGAATCATCACCAACCCTTTATCTAACAGAGGACTCATATCCAGTACATATAAAAAACTAAAGAAGCTGAAATGTAGCAAATCAAGTAATCCACTTAAAAAATGGGGAACAGAGCTAAAGAGAGAATTCTCTGTAGAGGAACATCGAATGGCAGAGAAGCACTTAAAGAAATGCTCAACCTCATTAGCCATCAGGGAAATGCAAATCAAAACAACCCTGAGATTTCACCTTATACCCATCAGAATGGCCAAGATGAAAAACTCAAGGGACAACACATGCTGGAGAGGTTGTGGAGAAAGGGGATCCCTTCTCCATTGCTGGTAGGAATGTAAACTTGTACAACCACTCTGGAAATCAATCTGGCGCTTTCTCAGACAACTAGGAATAGTGCTTCCTCAAGATCCAGCCATACAGCTCCTAGGCATATACCCAAAAGAGGCTCAAGTACACAATAAGGACATTTGCTCAACCATGTTTGTAGCAGCTTTATTTGTAATAGCCAGAAGTTGGAAACAGCCCATATGCCCCTCAACTGAAGAATGGATGCAGATACTATGGTACATCTACACAATGGAGTATTACTCAGCAATGAAAAATAAGGAAATCATGAAATTTGCAGGTAAATGGTGGGACCTGGAAAGGATCATCCTGAGTGAGTTGTCCCAGAAGCAAAAAGACACATGGTATATACTCACTCATATAAACATACAATATAGCATAAAGCCACTAAAATCTGTACATCTAAACAAGCTAAGCTAAAGAGAAGACCCTAACTAAAAGGTTCAATCCCCATCCTGAAAGCCAAAGAGGATGGACATCAGAAGAAAAAGAGAACAGGAAACAACCCCGGAACCTGCCACAGAGGGCCTCTGAAAGCCTCTGCAGTGCAGATTGTCAAAGCAGGTGCTGAGTCTGATGGCCAACTGATTGGCAGAGTGAATGGAATTTTATGTAAGAAGTTGGAAATAGTAAGAGCTGGAGAGGACAGGAACTCCACAAGGAGAGCAACAGAACAAGAATATTTGAACACAGGGAACTTCCCAGAGACTCATACTCCAACCAAGGATTATCCGTGGAGATAACCTAGAACCTTGACAATGCAGCCACTTCTGATGAGAACTGATAGACCAAGATCAGAATGAAGGAGAGGAGGACCTCCCCTATCAGTGGACTTGGGGAGGGGCATGCATGCACAAAGAGGGGAGGGAGGACCGGGAGGGGAGGAGGGAGGGGCTTATGGGGGAATACAAAATGAATAATGTATAATTAATAATAAAAAAATCAGACTCCCTCCTATGTACTAAAGACAAAAGGGCTGAGAAAGAAATTAGGAAAACAACACCTTTTATGAAAGCCACTAAAAACCTGAAGTACCTTGGTGTGGCTCTAACCAAGCAAGAGAAAGACCTGTTTGCAAAAAAAAAAAAAAATCTTCAAGTCTCTTAAGGAATTGAAGAAGATATTATAAGATTGAAAGATCTTCTGTGCTCAGGGATCAGTAGGATTATCATAGTGAAAATGACTATTCTGCGAAAAGCAATTTACATATTCAGTTTAATTCCCGTCAATATACAAACAGAATTCTTACAGACCTGAAAGAAAAATTCTCAACTTCTTATGGAAAAAAATAGAATTTAAAAAACGTTCCTATACAACAACATATCATCTGGAGGTATCTCCATCCATGACCTCAAGGTGTACTACAGAGCAATAGTAATAAAAACTGCATAGTATTGGCATAGAAATAGAACGGTGGATCAATAGAAACAAATAGACGTGCCAGAAATAAACCTACACACCTATGAATACTTGATATTTGACAAAGAACCCAAAACGACTCAATTGAAAAGAAGATAGCATCTTCAAATGGTGCCGGTCTAACCGGAGGTCTACATGCTTATAAATGCAAATAGATCCATACTTATCACCCTGCACAAAATCAAAGTCCAAGTGGATCAAAGACCTCAACATAAAACCAGATACACTAAATTGGTTAGAAGAAAAAGTGGGGAAGAGCCTAGAACTCTTTGGCCCAGGAGACAACTTCCTGAACAGAACACCAACAGCACAGGCTCTAAGATCAACAATAAATAAATGGGACCAAATCAACCTAAAAAGCTTCTGTAAAGCAATGGACACTGTCATCAGAACAAAACAACAGCCTACAGACTGGGAAAGGATCTTCACTAACCTCATATCTGACAGAAGGTTAATATCCATAATTTATAAAGAGCTGAAAAAATTATAAAGCAACAAATCAAGCAATCTAATTAAAAATGGGGTACAGAGCTAAACAAAAAATTCTCTGTATAAGAATATGGAATGGCAGAGAAACACTTAAAGAAATGTTCAATGTCCATAGGCATCAGGGAGATGAAAATCCAAATGATCCTAAGATTTAAAGTTAAACCCATTAGAATGGCTAAGATCAAAATCTCAAGTGACAACACACATGCCGGACAGGTTGTAGAGAGAGGAGACCCCTCTCCATCGCTGGTGGGAATGTAAACTTTTACAACCACTTTGGAAATCAATCTGGTCCTTTCTCAGATAATTAAGAATTGTGGTTCCTCAAGATTCAGATATACCACTCCTAGGCATATATCCTAAATATGCTTAAGTACACAACAAGGATATTTGCTCAACCATGTTCATAGAAGCTTTATTCCTAATGTCCAGAACCTGGAAACAACCCAGATGTCCCTCAACAGAGGAATCAATAGAGAAATTGTGGTACATTTACAGAATGGAATACAATTAATAAAAATTAAAAATAAGGAAATCATGAAATTTGCAGACAAATGGTGGAGTCTAGAAAAGATCATCCTGAGTGAATTATTCCAGAAGCAGAAAGACACACATGGTATATACTTACTTACATGTGGATACTAGACCTATAAGATACGATAAGCATCCTAAACTCTGTACACCTAAAGAAGCTAAATGAAAATCAGATTCCGGGGTAAGTTGATCAATCCTCACTTAGAAAGATAAATGGGATGGACATGGAAAGTAGGAGAAAACAAGAAACAAGGCAGGAACCTACCACAGAGGCCTTCTAAAAGACTCTACCTAGCAGTGTATCAAAGCAGATAGTGAGACTCATAACCAAACCTTTGGCAGAGTGCAGGGAATCATATGAAAGAAGGGGCAATTAGTAAGATCTGGAAAGAACAGGAGCTCCACAAAGACCTAATATATCTGGGCACAGAGGTCTTTTCTAAGACTGATTCTCTAAACCAAAGACCATGCATGGATATAACCTCGAACTCCTGCTCTGACATAGCCCATGGCAGGCCAGCATCCAAGTGGACTTTTTTCCTTAGTAAAAGGAACAGGTACTGTCTCTGATATGAACCCAGTGCTGGGCTCTTTAACCCCCTTCCCTGAGGGAGGAGCAGCCTTGCTTGGCCACAGAGGAGGACATTGCAGCCCATCCTGATGAGACCTGATAAACTAGGGTCAGATGGAAGGATAAGTCCCCCTATCAGTGGACTTACAGAGGGGTAGGGAGTAGATGAGGGAGGGAGAGAGTGATAGGAAGAGAATGAGGGAGGGGTCTACAGCTTGGATACAAAGTAAATAACCTGTAATTAATATAAAAATACAAATTAATAATATTTTAAAGCAACAAAATATAAGTTTTTAATAATCTTATTCAGAGAGAAAATAAAGTTAGGATATTAGGTAATGGAAGTTAATTGTTAGTTAATTAACTCATAGTCATATCAGACACTAACCTAATTTTTCACAGGAATATACATCATATGGTTAACAGATAGGTTTTATTATATGAATATAGATAGACACGATTATATAAAGATAGGTAAGTCTTCAAAAACCTGAGAGACCTACAGAATATAGCATTTAAAATGTGTTAATTATTTTAAAGATTCTTTGACAATGAGACAGGTCATGTCCTGGTAGCACCCAGCCTACCTTAGAGAAGATGATGAGCAACAAAGAACTTCCATATGGAGATGGCTTCAAATGTGGCAAACAAGCCAACCTGGGCATAAAGAAAATGCCCTCATTTCACAACAAACAGAATTCAACTAAAATGGGCAAGCTTAAAAGCAGGTCAAGTCAACTGCTGAATTCTGCCAACACAGGGTAAGCATGTCCACTATATATATATATATATATATATATATATATATATATATATATATATCAAATATACTGAGACAGAAGGATAAAGATGATGCTCCAGTGTTGTAGAGTATTGGTTTACTGTTCAGGAAGCAAACTGTCTCTGTCATTTTTTAACTTTTTAATTTTAATTTTTTAGAATTTGCTAACATGTACTTCCTATTTACTCCAGTAACTTATTTTATTCCTTCTCATGTCTCTCTTCCGGTTAAAGAGCAAATAGTTATACTTCCACAATTAAGCTTAAGTTGTTTAGAATTTAAGAAAGTGTGTTCAGGTAGGTAATACCAATAAGGATAAAAGCTAATTTAGATATAGGACTCTAAACTTGTCATTACAGGATATTCAAATACTTTCTCATTAGTTGCCAAATGCACATGGACTAGACATTGCACCTGTAAAACTTACCTATTTGTTTTCATAACTGTACCTAATAGTTTTCATAATTGTTGTATGATTTTTATTCTATTGAAAGAAAAAGAGCCTTTTATTGGACTTAAAGGGGGAAATGTTGTTATAATGTTTCTGTGGAATATAAACAATATACCCTTGTTCATTTGCATGCTGATTTCTCTACCCCACTATATGGTTTCAATCAGGACACTGCATTGTGATGTTTGTTCTAAGCATCTCTTGTCTCAGGTCTGTGTAAAATTGCCACCATTTGTTCTCTGTATTTTTAATATAACAATCAGCCAATGCTGAGCAATGAAGAGAACAGGCTGGGGCATTCTGGACCAGAGGGGAAGAGAAAGAAGCAAGTGGGAGGAGGTTTGGGAGAAGAGAGATATAGGAAGAGAGGACCTAAAAACACCAGGAGAGATGAAACTGTTGGACCAAAGATATGACTAAATTCAAGTATAATGTGGGAAATCTGAATGGGATGTTTCAGATAGAATAATTATTGGACAGAATTGTGCTCTACCAAATACATTCTAATCTCTGTGGTCATTTGAATATAAAGCTGGTTTAGGAATAACTGAAGGTTACTAAAAGTTTATTCAATATTAAATATTAATAGGCAGTAATAATTCATATTCACACAGCTGGGATCTTGCCGTGTGTACTTTCTTTTTTTCTGTTTTCTTTTAATTTTTTAAATTTTCCTTTTTCTTTTTCATATTAATTACAGTTTATTCACTTTGTATACCAACTGTAGCCCCTTCCCTCATTCGCTCCCAATCACATCCTCCTTTTCTAATCTGCTCCTATGTCCCTCTCCAAGTCAACTGATAAGAGAGGTCCTCCTCCCCTTCCATCTGATCCTAGTTTATCAGGTCTCATCAGAACTGGCTGAATTTTCTTCCTCTGTGGCCTGGTAAGGCTGTTGGTCCCTCAAGGGGAGGTGATCAATGAGCCAGCTCCTGAGTTCATGTCAGAGATTGTCCCTGTTCCCTTTACTTGTTACCCCTTACTTGGATACTGAGCTGCCATAGGCTACATCTGTGCAGGCATTCTAGGTCATCTCCATGCATGACTCTTGGTTAGAGAATCAGTCTTAGAAAAGACCCCTATCCCCAGATTTTTGGTTCTGTTGCTCTCCTTGTGGAGCTCTTGTCCCCTCCAGGTCTTTCTATCTTCCCCTTCTTTCATATGATTCCCTGCACTCTGCCCAAAGTTTGGTTATGAGACTCAGCATCTGCTTTGATACACTGCTGGGTAAAGTCTCACAAGATAATTTCATTTAACTTTCCAGCATGAAGAGGGGAGGTAACTCAAAAGGTCCCACCATTGAGGAGCTATTGATAATTGAGGGTTCTGGAAGAGTCAGTTTTCTACAGAAAGATACTTTTTTTAGGCTGCCCACACTTCATTGTATAACCCTACACTTATTTGCATAAAGACAGAAATTCTTGGGTTCAGAGGATTATTTTTAAAATAATAAAATATGAAGTTTCAATGATTTTTTTGGTGGGAGATGTCCAGAACTCATGGGAATGAGAAAAATTATGACCAAATTAAATTTATACAGGTAGTATGAATAAAGCTAATGGGAACATAGTTGAGGAAATGTTCTTGTTGTATAGTTGAGAATGTTTTGGATATATGCCCAGAAACTGGAAACAACCTAGATGTCCCTCAACCAAGCATCAGATACAGAAATTTCGGTAAATTTATAGAGTGGGATACTACTCTGCAATTAAAAACAAGAACATCATGAAAATTGCAGGCACATTGATGGAATTAGAAAAGATCAACTTGAGTGAGGTAACACAGAAGCGAAAAGACATACATGGTATATACTCACTTGTAAGTGGATATTAGCCATATAATATAAGATAAACATACTAAAATCTATAGTCCTAAAGATGCCAAACAACAAAGAGGACCCTGGGGAATATGTTCAATGTTCATTCAGAAAGGCAATCTGGATAGACATCTGAAGAAGGAGAAGACAAGGAAGAGGATAGGAGCCAAACAGAGAGGGCCTCTGAAAGGCTCTATCCAGCAGGGTATAGAATCAGATCCTGAGTCTCTTCGTCAAACTTCAGGCAGAGTTCAGGGAATATTATTGAAGATGGGGGAGATAGAAAGTCCTGTAGGAGATCGGAGCTCCACAAGGAGACCAACAGAGCCCAAAATCTGGGCTCAAGCGGCCCTGCAGAGACCAATGCTTCAACCAAGGACCATGCATGGACAGGACCTAGACACCCTGCTCAGATGTAGCATATGGGCAGCTCATTCTCCAAGTGTGTGTCCTAGTATGGGGAGCAGGGGCCATCTCTGACAAGAACTCAGTGGCTAGGACTTTGATCACCTCTTCATATTGTATTTGCTTCAAGATATTCCATGTAACTAGGATGTATATTTTAATTCATGTCTGCTTTGCTATTTTCTCTTATATGATATTGTTTTAACATTTACAACATAGAATGCAACATAATTTTTACTAAGGCCCTAATATTGTACTTGCCTTCCTTGTTCGTTGTAAGATTTCTATCTTTATATCTTTACTGATTATCACAGTACCTAAAGTATTAAATGTGTTGAAGAATAATTATTAAGTAGATTGTTTAGAAACTCTGAATTCAATGTATTTTAAAACATGAAAACATACAGTATTTGATTATTTTATACATAAGATTTTTAAAGTATCAGTAGTCATATGTATATGTGTGTATATGTGTATATGTTCATGTGTATGTATATATTACCACATGAAAACGTGTAGTCATGACATTGCAAGCTCTACTGTGCTTCCCAGGAGAAGATCAAGGCCTGCTCTGCCAAGTGTTGTAACAGATGAGGGTCAGGGCCAGAATCATGTTCTCATGACCCCAGCACCAGTTCTCCTGCCTGCCATAGGTGGTAAGGGGCAAGGGTGAGGGAAGGTATCTCTATCTCAATGCCACAGAGCAGACAAGTTGTGAAGCCAGTTCTTTAGGGTCACACCTTTGGGCCAGATCACCGAAAGCACCCACACCCATGGCCAGCTCTACCATCCTGTCCAGATTAAGTACAGGGCCTGCTCTCCTGAGTGTTACTGTAGGTGAGAAACAGGGTGAGCCCTTCCACTCTGATAATTTCATGGACAAGTTTCCTGCATGATGTAGGTGGCTAGGAGCAAGGAGGTGTGATATCTCACCCTTGCCAATGTCGCTGTACCACAGACAAGTGTCTGGGCCAGTTGTTTCCCATGCTCATTTTGTTGGGCCACCTTGCCTTTGACCCTGCCAGAACTGCATCTGGCTTGGACAGGTTTAGATCACCTGTTCTCATGCCCCATGGCCAGCTCTCTCTGGATGCCCAGGTCAGGGATGGGGCCAGTCTGCATATAACTCAGTCATGGACACTGCCTCAAGAGCCTTCTGCTTATCTTTTGGTTGTAACAGACATTGGTTTTTGCAGAACCATGGACTCAGATGTAGACTCTGGTGACAGCACAGACCAGGATTTCACCATGGTCTTAGGTGGCATCAATGACTACTCACATCAGGCTGTTCCTCATGACCCTTGAGTCTCCAATTATGCCTCACTTCATGGAGCCCACATCCTGTTTTTTTTTTTTCTTCCATTTATCTACCACACACTTTTCCCTGTTAGTGAGGCCCAGGGTCTCTGAGTATCTGGGATTATCTCAAGAGTTATCTCATCAGTGCTCTGCCCTGGTCCTGTATCACGGCACTGGCACTGAACAGGGGTCATCTTGGGCATGGCATTGCCCCACCCCAGGCCTTTTCATCAAATGATGATCATCTCAGCCTAGGTACCTTTCTGGTGCCTATGATGCTGGTCTGGTGCTCCTTGGACAAGAGGACCCCATCCAAACATCTGTCTCAGGATCACTCATGCTTGGGTCCCAGGATCCCAGAGGGCATTGTTCTAATGTCTGGCTTGCTCCCCTTCCTATAAGCCCATCAGAATATGCATAGAACTGGAATGGTGGTCCTCTTAGGCTAGCTCCCTGTCTGGGACCACTGGCACCTGACTGGAGGTTGTCTCAGGTTAACTTATTTTCAGGGAATGTTAGGCTTCTAATCATTCAGATGTTCACAGATTAAAAGACTGAGGATAGACAAAGCTTCTCTCCTCTTTTAAACCTACTGATGTACATGTGACACAGCAACCACATCTGCAAAGCATCTAAGGGCAGAACCTATAGCTGTTTAATGTCTCTCTAAACCTTTGTCCAACATATAGGTTTATTTTTCTCAATCAGTGTCCAAGTGGGTTACATAGTAATGGGAAGAGGGACTGCCTCTGACATAATCTGATTGGCCTGCTCTTTGATCACCTCCCCCTGAGCGGGGAGCAGCCTTACCAGGCCACAGAAGATGACAATGCAGCCACTTCTGCTGAGAACTGATAGACTAAGATCAGAAAGAAGAGGAGAACCTCCCCTATCAGTGGACTTGGGGAGTGGCATGCATGCAGAAAGGGGAGGGAGGGTGGGATCAGGAGGGGAGGAGGGAGGGGCTTATGGGAGGATACAAAATGAATAAAGTATAAGTAATAAAAAAAAATTAAAAAAAATAAAAAAATGTTAGAGAAGTAGATAATAAGCTTTAAAGTAACTAAATCAGTATCAATAGTGTTTCCTTATGAACAAGCATAACCTATTCTCCAAGTTGTTTCTATGTGAATAATTTGGGAAGTTTTGAAAAAAAATGTTCTATACTGTGCTAAAATTGGTACGTGTTTTTTTTTAATTTTTATTAATTACACTTTATTCACTTTGTATCCCCCCATAAATACCTCCCTCATCCCCTCCCAATCCTACCTTCCTTCCCCTTTCTCCAAGCATGCCCCTCCCTAAGTCCACTGATAGGGGAGGTCTTTCTCTACTTCCTTCTGATCCTAGTCTGTCAGATCTCATCAGGAGTGTTTTAAAACATGTAGTTCATACAAAAACTTACAGTAGCCAGGCTTTTATTCACCACTACTAGTCACAATTCTCATTAACACAAATAACAGAATGTTGTTTGTAATTATTCTTCAAGAGTAAATATTTAAACCAGACTATGTAGTATATGTTATACTTTTCAGGACACCAGGTTAATTTAGTCAATAATTACTTCAGTGTACTCAGTAGGAATTTAGTGGAAGTAAAGCACTAAAGTAAATCCTTAATGTATATTCTGAACTGTCAAGGCATGATATATTTACAGGGATATCTGGAGAACATTACTAGGGCTCCAGAAAAAATGCACATACTTTTTAATATTTTAAATTTCTTTTTCTCTCATATATTACATCTCAACTGCAGTTTCTCCTACCTGCTCTCTTTCCCATCCTATTTCTCCATCCACTCCTCCTCCATTTCTCTTCAGAAAAGGACACATTTCCTAGGGATATCCGACAAATGTGGTATATCAAGTTTCAGTGAGACTAGGCACCTCCCCTCCTATTAAGGTTGGATGAGGTAACTCAGTAGGAGAAAATGTAGTCAAAAGAGTCAAGGACACCCTCTACTCACAATGTTTGGTGCTCCACAATAAGAGACAGCTACACAACTGTAACATATGTGAAGAACGCCTAGGTAAGATCCACACAGGCTTGCTGGTTGACAATTTAGTCACCAATGAACCTCTATGAGTCCAAGTTAGTTGATTCTGTGGATTTTTTGTGGTGTCCTTGAACCTTCTGATTCCTACAATCCTTCCTCGCCCTCTTCAAAGGACTCCCCTAGCTCTGGCTAGTTTGGTTGTGGGTCTCTACATGTATTTCCATAACTTGATGGATGAAGCCTCTTTGAAGACAATTTGGCTAGGCAGTAATCTATGAGTATAGAAGAATATCATTTGGCATAATTTCATTATCAGTTTTTGCAAGTTGTATTTGGTTTTATCTAGATCTCTGGGACATCCAGTTTCTGGGTCCTGGTCCTCCAGGCAGTGTCAGGGGTGGGCTCCTTCTCATGGCATGGGTCTCAGGATGGACATGGTATGTACTCACATAGAAGTGGATATTAGTGATTAACCATGTTACAATCCACAGAAACACAAGCGTTTTTGCGGTATTTGATTGTGATAAATGGGTAAAAATACCTCTGTAATAATTATAGGGCTAATAATAATAAATATTGTATAGCCTGACACTCATTTATTTACAACAACAAAGAGTGCTCAAGGTAGGTGGGTTTAGGTGCAGGCTAGGTCTCCCTTCCAGTAGAGGGATTGAGACACCAACCCAGATATTAAATCATTGGCCTACAATTTATCCTACCTACAGATGTATTCAGGTAAAGGTGGTCAGTAGTGTCATTATGGAAGTTGCCAACCAATGATTGATCAGTCTTGAGACCCATGCCATGAAATGTACATCCTTAAGCCACCAAAATCTAAATATAAAAGAAATGGTCCTGTTTCAACTGAAATATTCCTGATATTTATATTCCTTTACATATGAAACAACACATAATTGGAAAAGGACTTATTCTTTTTATTTTTCTTCATACATCTTACTTCCTGTTAGAAAATGAATTTGTGTTTTTGATAAGTATTTCCCTCTCTCTACACTGCAGAAAATTAATACAACTATGAAAATTATTTTCATTGTTGATATTAACATTCTGTTATATATTTTTGGTTGTGGGGAATATAAATGATGTTATAGCAGCACTATACAAATTATTTTTATTGGCATATACAAAGTAAAAATATTCATCATATTACTACTATTAAAGTTTGGATATTATCTAACCACTCTTAGAACATGTAGCTGCATATCCGTTTTAAAGTCTTTTTAGAATATTAGGTAACTTAGGACACATTAAATGCTTTCCTGCAAGACTGAATTATCTATGCTTAAATAAGTTTATTATAAAGCAAGTCAGATCTTTTATACCCTCCATTTTCTTTGTATTTCCAATGAATGGGTAAATGTCGGTTTCATTATTTTGGAATTTCATTATTATTAGTTAAAATGAACCTAATTTATTTATAAATTACCCAGCATGTAATCAAACACCAAAGTCTGAGTACTTTATATAAAATAAGTATGTTTAATTTGCATTAAATTGGAGTTCTGAAGATTCAAGAACATGTCAAGATCTCACAGTAATTACCACTATGATGGTGTCAAGACATTCAGCTGGAGAAGTTACAAGTGAGACAAGAAGGAAAAAGCCAAGAATGCACTAAAGTTACTCATTATTATAGCACGTGTTTTTCACAGAAACAACCTCACTTCTGTAACACCTAGAATTAATCTATTCATGATGCAGCCATTGGATCACCACTTCTTAAAGCTTCAACTACCTGAACACTATCATGCTGAGAAACAAGTTTCTATTTTATTTTATCATGTTTTAAATTATGAGATTGATGTCCTACATAGATTCATGTATCTGAACACATGATCATTTTTGGTGGCTATGGAAGGCTCAGCAAGTGCAGCATTGTTGAAGGAAGTATGTCACTGAAGGCAGTGTTTGAGAATTTAAAAAACTGAGCGATTTCCAATTGCTGTCTCTGCTTTGTGCTTATGGTTAGGGATGTGAGCTCTCAGCTTCTTGTTCCTGTTGCCATGCGTGCTGCCTATTTTTATGAACTTTTATCCCACTATAACTATAAACCAAAATGAACTCTCTTTTCCTGAGGTTGCCTTTGATAATGGGTTTTTATCACAGCAACAGAAAATTAAGCAATACACAGTGCATGAAATTTTTATGGGAAAAAATGAATCATCTCTATGTCATGGAACCAAATCATGAACACTCCCTCCAAGCAATAGAAAATGGACAGACACATGTAATTTTAATAAAATGCAAATAGCAAATAAATAAGAGTAGACATAGTCTTTATTTGTATAATTAAAAGAATATCTTTAAAACATGTATTTTTATTTTTTCTTGCTTCTTGAATTAATCCTTATTTGATAAACTACATAAATAAAGAACCAAGAAGAAACTCTCAAATTAAAAAAAAAATGGAAATTTTCACCAATTAAGGAAAAAAACGCAAGGGTAGTTACATTTTAAAGGGATTGGGGAGTTTATTGCTACACAGTTTATTACTCTTTTTATTTCCTCCTTTTTTGTTTTCTTTTTTTTTAAATTTTTTTCTTTTTTAATTTTTTTAATTTTATTTTTTTCTTATCAGTTACATTTTATTAACTCTGTATCCCAGCCGTGTCCCGATCCCTCATTCCCTCCCAGTCCCTCCCTCCCTCATCTCCACTGTGCCCCTTGCCAAGTCCACTGATAGGGGGAACCTCCTCCCCATTCAAACGCTCCTGTATTATTTTTTATTATTAGTTACATTTTATTAATTCTATATCCCAGGTGTATCCCGCTCCCTTATTCCCTTCCAATCCCACCCTCTCTCCCTCATCTCCTCCTTGACCATTTCCAAGTCCACTGATTGAGGAGGACCTCCTCACCTTTCATCTGACCCTGTTTTATCAGGTATCTCCAGAGTCCTCCTCTGTGGCCTAGCAGGACTGCTCCTCCCTTGGGGGGTGGGGAGGTCAAAGAACCTGCCATTGAGTTCCTGTCAGAAATAGTCCCTGTGTTAGTTCCTTAGTGCTATGAACTTTCCTATTAGCACTGCTTTCATTGTGTCCCACAAGTTTGGGTATGTTGTGTTTTCATTTTCATTGATTTCTAGGAAGACTTTAATTTCTTTCTTTATTTCTTCCCTGACCCAGCTGTCATTTAGTAACAAGTTGTTCAGTTTCCATGTGTGTGTAGGCTTTTTGCTATTTCTGTTATTGTTGAGATCCAGCTTTATTCCATGATGATCAGACAAGATACAAGGGATTATTTCAATCTTCTTGTATCTGTTGAGGCTTACTTTGTGACCAACTATATAGTCTATTTTGGAGAAGGTTCCATGAGGTTCCATAATTCTTTTGTGTTTGGGTGTAAAGTTCTGTAAATGTCTGTTAGGTCCATTTGATTCATGACCTCTGTCAGAGACATTGTTTCTTTGTTTAATTTCTGGTTTGTTGACCTGTCCTTTGAGAGTGGGGTGTTGAAGTCTCCCACTATTAATGTGTGGGGATCTATATGTGGTTTAAATTTTATCAATGTTTCTTTAACATATGTGGGTGCTCTTATATTTGGGGCATAGATGTTCAGGATTGTGACGTCTTCCTGGTGGAATTTTCCTTTGATGAGAATGAAGTGTCCTTCCCCATCTCTTTTTATTAATTTTGGTTGAAAGTCTATTTTATCAGATATTAGAATGGCTACTCCTGCTTGATTCTTGGATCCATTTGCTTGGAAAGTTGTCTTCCAAACCTTTACCCTCAGGTAATGTCTATCTTTCTGACTTAGGTGTGTTTCTTGTATGCAACAGATTGCTGGGTTTTGTTTACATGTCCTTTCTGTTAATCTGTGTCTTTTTACTGGAGAGTTGAATCCATTGATGTTGAAAGAGATTAATGACCAGTGGCTGTTAGATCCTTTGATTTTGATGTTGTCTGTGGTCATAAGGTTGTGTGCTTGGTTGCTTTTTGTTTTACTGTAGTATGTTTAATTATTTCCTGTGTTTTCTTGACAGAAGCTAATTTTCTTGGGTTGTATTTTTCCCTTCCAGTGTCTTCTGTAATGCTGGATTTGTGTGTAGGTATTGTTGAAATTTGTTTTTGTCATTGAATATCTTGTTTTCTCCATCTATGAGGACTGAGAGTTTTGCAGGGTATAGTAGCCTGGGTTGACATCTGTGTTCTCTTAGGGTCTGCATGATATCTGTCCAGGCCCTTCTGGCTTTCATAATCTCTGTTGAAAAGTCAGGTGTGATTCTAGTGGGTTTGCTGTCATTTGTTACTTGGCCTTTTTCCCTTGCAGCTTTTAGTATTTTTTCTTTGTTCTGTATATTTACTGTTTTGATTATTATGTGGCAGGAGGATTTTCTTTTCTGGTCAAATTTTTTGGGTGTTCTGTAGGCCTCATGTATTCTTATTGGCCTCTCATTTAACTTGGGGAAATTTTCTTCAGTGATTTTGTTGAAAATATTTTCTGGGCAGTGGAGAAGGGAGTCTTCTTTTTCCTCTATTCCTATTATTCTTAGGTTTTGTCTTTTCATATTGTCTTGGATTTCTTGGACGGTTTGTGTCAGGAATTTTTTGGATTTAACATTTTCTTTGACAGATACATCGATTTCTTCCATTGTATCTTCTACACCTGAGATTCTTTCTTCCATCTCTTATAGTCTGTTGGTTATGCTTACCTCTGTATTTCCTGTTTTATCCCCCAGATTCTTCCTCTCCATTATTTCCATTTGTGTTTTCTTTAATTTTTCCAATTCTATCTTCAGGTCTTGAGTTGTTTTGTTTACTTCCTTCATCTGTCTGATTGTACTTTCCTGTTTTTCTTTTAGTTCCTTTAACTCTGTTTCTTTCATTTCATTCAGTGCTTTAAGTATTTCCTTTCTAAAGGCCACAAACTGTTTGGCTACTACTTCTTCTATTTCTTTACGGATGGCAATATATTGTTTGAGTTTATCTTCCTCTATGTCTTTATGTATCTTATTTGTTTCCTCTGTGATCATCTTCATGAGCATAGTTGTTAGGTCATCTTCTTGGATTTCAGTTATGCTGGGGTGTCCAGGGCTACTTGCCCCTGGGTAACTGGGTTCTGGAGATTCCATATTGCTCTGTCTTTTGTTGCTTGAGCTTTTACACTGGCCTCTACCCATTGTGCTATCTTAGGTGTTTGGGGTTAGTTTCTGGTGGTTCCTGGGGATCCTGTGGTGGAGAGAATCCCCTTGGCAGAAAGCTGGTTTTTCCTGAAGGAAGTCTTCTCAGCTTTTTGGGTATAGTCCCTGGATGCCTGGCATTTTTTCAGGAGTTGCTGCTGCTCACCTCAGGGATAGATGCCTGAGTGGTAACTGTGGTCTTTGTTAGTCAAGAGGATTCTCCTCTCACCCATGGAAGTCCTGAAGACAGCTGTCCTGTTTCTGGGTTTCTTGCTGTAAATTTAATGATCAGCTGCTGTGACCCAGTTGGACATCTGGCACACAGCAACTGTTTGTGCCTGTGTCTGGCACATAGCTGAGTGATGGTGTCTCGGCCCTGCTGGTCTGCAAGACTTTCCAGGGAAGGCTTCGGTGATTTAAGTCAGTACAGTTTCCTTCCTTCCTTGTGGATTCTCTGGAGACAGGGACTCCCAGTCCCTTTTTTTGCCCTGTGGCACACCACTCAGTCTCCGCCAGCTAGCTGGCACGCAGAACTTGCCTGTGTCTACCTTTCCAGCCTTTGGGAGTCTGGGGGTCTGCCTAAACTGGGTAATTTTCCCAAGATCTTTTCGGGGTGGGGGTGTCGGCTGAGTGCTCTGAGATCAGAACAGCCATTTCCCTCCCTGTGTGTTTACACCTGACAGTGAAAAGCAGTCTCTGGTGTCCTGCGGCCCACAGGTCTATCTGAGGGGGGGAATCAGGCACTCAGGCAGGGCTCTGTGCAGGCTCCTGGGTCCCCAGCTCTGGCTCTTGGCTGGCTCCTGGGGTGCCCATGGAACCTGAGTCTTTTCCAGTGGATGTCTGGGTGACCTAAGGTCTGTCCCAATCATTTCCTGTACCGTTGGGTTATCTCTCGACTGGAAAATTCCAGTCTCTGATACTGTGGTGCACAGGGTTCAGTCTAGGACCGTGACCAGAGACACTGGCTTGTGGCTCTGGGCTGGGGCTGGTGCTGGCGGCCAAGCATCTGGTGGAACTGGGATTTCTTCCATGGTTTAGCCGGGTGAGTTAAAAGCTGATTGAATCCTCCACCGTGGGGTATCCTCTCACCTGGGAAACACAATCGCCTGTGTTTTATGGCTGCAAGTTTTGATTGCTGGTCACTGTGCCAATCCTGCTGTGCTGCTGGTCAGAATGAGAGGCCTCCCTGTGGGGCCATCTTGCCTCGCCTCTATAAAACCTTGAGCATGAGTCTTAGTATCAGCTTTGATCCCCTTCTGGGTAGAGTCTTTCAGAGGATATCTATTGTAGGCTCCAGTCCTGGTCCCTCTCTCAACTGCTTCCAATGTCTAAATTCTAGACAGTATTTATCTTTTTGGCCTTGGCTATACTGGATTCTCATTATAAACCAGGCTGGTCTCAAACTCACAGAGATTCAAAGACCTTCCTGCCTCTGCCTCCCCAGTACGGGGATTACAGGCTTGGGCCACCATGCCTGACTTGGTGAACAATTTTATTTCATTGGTCTCCCTTGCTACAACTCTTACATTTTGAAATCAATTAATTTTTATAATACTTCATTAAAAGTCACAATGGCAAGTCAAATAAACAGAGACTATGCTACAGTGGGTTAGTATTCATTTTAGAAAGCAGATAAAAATTTAAAAAATTTTAATTTTAATGTGGAATCATTTTGTGTATGATGATTTATAATTAAACATACTGACAACTAGATTATTTTGATTTTTTATTCTTTATTAATTACATTTTATTCACTTTGTATCTCCCCTGTGGTTCTTTTCCTCCACCTATCCCAATCCTTCTCTTCCTCCACCCTCTGCATGCATGCCCCTCCCCGAGTTCAGTGATAGGCGAGGTATTCTTTTCCTTCCTTCTGATTCTAGTCAATTAGGTCTCATCAAGAGTGGCTGCATTGTCTTCTTCTGTGGCCTGGTAATGCTGCTTGCCCCTCAGGGGCAGGTAATTAATGAGCAGGCCAATCAGTTTATGTCAGAGACAGTCCCTGTTCCTATTACAATGGAACCCACTTGGATATTGAAATGCCATGGGCTACTTCTGTGCAGGGGTCTTAGGTTATTTCCATGCATTGTCCTTGGTTGGAGTATCAGTCTCAGGAAAGACTCCTGTGATCAGAATTTTTGGTTCTGTTGCTCTTCTTTTGGAGTTCCTGTCCTCTCTAGATCTTACTGTTTCCCACTTCTTTCCTAAGATTCCCTGCACTCTGCCCAAAGGTTGCCCATAAGTCTCAGCATTGGCATTGATAGTCTACAGAACAAAACCTTTCAGAGGTCCTCTGTGTCAGGTTCCTGACTTGTTCCCTCTTTTGTTTTTCTTCTGATATTCTTCCTCTTTGTCTCTCTGGATAGAAATTTAGAATTTTAGCAAGAGTCCTCCTTCTTGATTAGTTTCTTTAGGTGTACAGATTTTAGTAGGTTTACCCTCTATTATATGTCTATATGAGTGAGTATGTACCATGTGCATCTTTCTGCTTCTGGAATAGCTCACTCAAGGTGATCTTTTCCAGATCCCACCATTTACCTGCAAATATAATGATTTCCTTGTTTTTTTTTTTTTATTGTTGAGTAATATTCCAATGTGTAGATATACCACAATTTGTGTATCCATTCCTACACTGAGGGGTATCTGGGCTGTTTCCAGCTTCTGGCTGCTACAAACACGGTTGAATAAATGTCCTTATTGTGTACTTGGGACACTTTTGGGTATATGCCTAGGAGTGGTATAGCTGGATCTTGAGGAAGCACTATTCCTAATTGTCTGAAAAAGCACCAGATTGCATTCTAGAGTGGTTGTACAAGTTTAAATTCCCACCAGCAGTGGAGGAGAGTTCCCCCTTCTCCACAACCCCTCCAGCATGTGATGTCTCTTGAGTTTTTGATCTTAGACATTCTGAAGAATGTGAAATGAAATCTTTGGGTCGTTTTGATTTGTATTTCCCTGATGGCTAATGAGGTTGAGCATTTCTTTAAATGTTTTTCTGCCATTCAATATTCCTCTATTGAGAATTCTCTGTTTAGCTCTGTACTCCATTTTTTAAATTGGATTATTTGATTTGTTGCTGTTTAACTTATTTAGTTCTTTATATATACTGAATATTAGTCCTCTGTCAGATATAGGATTGGTGAATGTCCTTTCCCAATCAGTAGGCTGTTGTTTTGTTCTGACAACAGTGTCCTATTCTTTACAGAAGCTTTTCAGTTTCATGAGGTCCCATTTATTGATTGTTGCTCTTAGAGCCTGTGCTGTTGGTGTTCTATTCAGGAAGTTGTCTCCTGTGCCAATGAGTTCAAAGCTCTTCCCCTTTTTTCTTCTAAGTGGTTTAGTGTATCTGGTTTTATGTTGAGGTCTTTGATCCACTTGGACTTTAGTTTTGTGCAGGGTGATAAGTATGGAACTATTTGCATTTTTCTACATGTAAACATCCAGTTAGACCAGCACCATTTGTTGAAGATATCTTGTCATACCATAGGAAGGTGAGAATTTTTCTTTCAAAATCTGTAAATAATTGTGTTGGTAATTTGATGGGAATTACATTGAATCTGTAGATAGCTTTTGGTAAGAAGGCCAATTTTACTATGTTAATCCTGCCAAGCCATCAGCATGAGAGATCTTTTCATCTTCTGATATCTTTCTTCTAATTCTTTCTTCAGAGACTGGAAACGTTTTTCATACAAGTCTTTGAATTGCTTGGTTAGGATCACATATAGGTACTTTATGTCATTTGTGGCTATTGTGAAGGGTGTTGTTTACCTTATTTCTTTCTTGTCCCTTGTGTCTTTTATATACAGAGGGCTACTCATTTTTTTAAGTTAATTTTATATCCAGCCAGTTTGCTGAAGGTGTTAATCAGCTTTAGGAGTTCCCTGGCAGAATTTTTGGGGTCATTCAGGTATACTATCATATCATCTGCAAATAGTGATAATTTGACTTCTTCCTTTCCAATTTGTATCTCCTAGATCTCCTTTAATTGTCTTACTGCTCCAGCAAGGACTTCAAGAACTATGTTGAAGAGATATGGAGAGAGTAGGCAGCCTTGCCTTTTCCCTGATTTCAATGGGAATGATTTAAGTTTCTCACCATTGATTTTGATATCGGCTATAGGCTTGCTATATATTGCTTTTACTATGTTCAGGTATTTCCCATGTATCCCTGATCTCTCCAAGCCTTTAAACATGAATGGATGTTGGATTTTGTCAAATGCTTTTTCAGCATCTAAGGAGATGATCATGTGGTTTTTCTTCTTTAGTTTGTTTATGTGTTGGATCACATTGATGGATTTCTGTATACTGCCCCAACCCTGCATACCTGGGATGAAACCTACTTGGTTATAGTGGATGATATCTTTGATGTGTTCTTGGATTCGGTTTGCAAGTATTTTGTCGAGTATTTTTGCAACAGTGTTCATAAGGGAGATTGGCCTGAAATTCAAAGAAAAAGTAAAATCATAAAAGTCCAAACACAAAATATCCAAGAAATCAAGGACACCATGAAAAGACGAAATCTAAGAATAATAGGAATTGATGAAAATGAAGACTCCAGGCTCCAAGGTCCAGAAAATATTTTCAGGAAAATCATAGAAGGAAATTTTCCCAACTTAAAAAAAAAGGTATCCATAAATATACAAGAGGCCTACAGAACACCAAGTAGACTAGAACAGAAAAGAAACAAATCATTTCACATAATAGTCAAAACACTAAATCTACAGAACAAAGAAAAGATATTAAAAGCAGCAAGGGAAAAAGGCCAAGTAACATATGAAGGTAGACCTATCAGAATCACACCGGACATATCATCAGAAATTATGAAAGCCAGAAAGGCCTGGGCAAGTGTCATGGAGACTCTAAGAGATCACAAATGTCAACCCAGACTACTATACCCTGCAAAGCTTTCAATCAACATAGATGGAGAAAAAAAATATTCCATGACAACTAAATTTATGCAATATCTACACAGAAAACCAACACTAAGAAGATAGTAGAAGGAAAACTCCAATCCAATGAAAACAACTTCACCCAAGAAAACATGGCATACAGATAATATCCCAACAAAAATCAAAGGAAAACAAGCAATGAAACACAGTAAGACCACCGAATCCAATACAAAAGAAAGTAACATTTATTGGTCACTATTATCTATCAACATCAATGGACTCAAACTCATGAATAAAAAAAAAAAAGACTAACAGAATGGGTGCAGAAACAGGATCCAACATTCTGCTGCATCCAAGAAACGTACCTCTGCAACAAAGATAAAAACTACCTCAGAAGGGCTAGAAATTTTCTTTCTAGCAAACAGACTCAGAAAACAAGTTGGGGTAGCTATCCTAATATCTAATAAAACAGACATTCAACCAAAATTAATCAAAAAAGATGAGGAGGGACACTAAATTCTCATCAAAGGAAAAATCCACCGAGAGGACATCACAATTTTGAACATCTATGCCCCAAATACAAGAGTGCCTACATTCATAAAAGAAACATTACTAAAACTTAAATCACACATCGATCCCAACACCTTGATAGTGGGAGACTTCAACACCCCACTTTCAACAAGAGACAGATCATCTAGACAGAAACCTAATAAGGAAATTAAGGCACTTACAGAGGTCCTAAATCAAATGGACTTAATAGATGTCTACAGAACTTTCTACCCAAACTCAAAAGATTATACCTTCTTTCAGCACCTCATGGAACCTTCTCCAAAATAGACCATATAGTTGGTCACAAAGCAAGCTTCAACAGATACAAGAAGATTGAAATAATCCCCTGTATTCTATCTGACCACCATGGAATAAAGTTGGACATCAACAACAATGGAATTAGAAAAAAGCCTACAAGCATATGGAAACTGAACAACTTACTGCTCAATGACAGCTGGGCTAAGGAAGAAATAAAGAAAGAAATCAAAGACTTCCTAGAATTCAATGAAAATGAAGGTACAACATACCATAATTTGGAGAAACAATGAAAGCAGTGCTCAGAGGAAAATTGATAGCATGAAGTGCCTACAAGAAGAAATTTGTTACATCTCATACAGCAAATTAATGGCCCAACTGAAAGCCCTAGAGAAAAAAAGAAGCAAATGCACACAAGTGGAGCAGATGGCTGGAAATAATCAAACTCAGGGCAGAAATCAATCAACTACAAACAAATAAAACAATTCAAAGAATCAATGAAGACAAGAACTGGTACTTTGAAAAAATCAACAAGATAGATAAACCATTAGCCAAACTAACTAAAATATAGAGAGAAACTATCCAAATCAGCAAAATCAGAAATGAAAAGGGGGACATAACTACAGACACTGAGGAAATCCAAACAATCATTAGGTAGTACTACAAAAACCTATATGCCACAAAATTCTAAAATCTAAAAGAAATGAACAATTTTATTGATATATTCCATTTAACAAAATTAAGATCAAGTAGAAAGATTGAATAGTCCTATTTCCTCCAAGGAAAGAGAAGCAGTCATCAACAGTCTTCCTTCCAAAATAAGTCCTGGGCCAGATGGATTCAGTGCAGAATTGTACCAGACCTTCAAAAAGTGCTAACTCCAATTCTCTCCAAACTATGCCTCAAAATAGAAACAGAAGGAACATTACCAAACTCATTCTATGAAACCACAGTCACCTTGATACCTAAACCACAAAAAGACCCAACAAAAAAAGAGAACTTCAGACCTATCTGTCTTATGAACATCAATGCAAAAATACTCAATAAAATACTTGCGAACCGAATCCAAGAACACATCAAAGATATTATCCAACATGAACAAATAGGCTTCATCCCAGGCATGCAAGCGTGCTTCAGCATTCGGAAATCCATCAATGTAATCCACCACATAAACAAACTGAAAGAGAAAAACCACATGATCATTTCCTTAGATGCTGAAAAAGCATTTGACAAAGTCCAACACCCATTCATGTTTAAAGTCTTGGAGAGATCAGGGATACAAAACACATACATAAACATAGTAAAGGCAAAATACAACAAGCCTATAGCCAACATCAAACTCAATGGAGAGAAACTTAAATCAATCCCACTGAAATCAGGGATAAGACAAGGCTGGCCACTCTCTCCATATCTCTTCAACATAGTACTTGAAGTCCTAGCCAGAGCAATAAGACAACTAAAGGAGATCAAGAGGATACAAATTGGAAAGGAAGAGGTCAAAGTGTCACTATCTGCTGATGATATGATAGTATACATGAGCGACACCAAAAACTTAACCAGAAAACTCCTTCAGCTGATAAACACCTTCAGCAAAGTGGCAGGATACAAAATCAACTCAAAAAAATCAGAAGCCCTCCTGTATACCAAAGACAAAAGGAACAAGAAAGAAATCAGAGAAACAAACCCTACACAATAGTTACAAATCACATAAAGTACCTTGGGGTGACACTAACCAAGCAAGTGAAAGACTTGTTTGAGAAAAACTTCAAGTCTCTGAAGAAATTGAAGAAGATATCAGAAGATGTAAGATCTTCCATGCTCATGAATTGGTAATATTGACATAGTAAAAATGGCGATCCTGCCAAAAGCAATCTACAGATTCAATGCAATTACCATCAAAATACCAACTCAATTCTTTACAGACCTTGAAAAAAAGATTCTCAGCTTCATATGGAGAAACAAAAAACCCAGAATCTCCAAAACGCTCCTATACAACAACAGATCATCTGGAGGTAGCTGCATCCCCAATCTCAAGCTGTACTACAGAGCAATAGTAATAAAAACTGCACGGTATTCTCATAGAAAGAGAAAGGAGGATCAATGGAACAGAACAGAAGACCCAGAAATAAACCTGCACACCTATGAATACTTGATTTTTGACAAAGCAGGCAAAACCATTCAATGGAAAAAAGATAACATCTTCAACAAATGGTGCTGGTCCAACTGGATGTCTACACTCCGAAAAATGGAAATAGATCCATATTGATCACCCTGCACAAAACTGAAGTCCAAGTGGATCAAAGACCTTAACATAAAACCAGATACTCTAAATCGGTTGGAAAAAAAATTGGGGAACAGCCTAGAACTCATTGGCAGAACAGCAACAGCACAGGCTCTAATGAATGGGACCTCATGAAGCTGAAAAGCTTCTGTAAAGCACAGGACACTGTCATCAAATAAAACGAATGCCTACAGATTGAGAAAGAATCTTCACCAACCCTTTATCTGACAGAGGGCTAATATCCAGTATATATAAAGAACTAAAAAAGCTGAAATGCATCAAACCAAGCAATCTAATTAGAAAATGGGCAACAGTTTTTAAAACTGTTGCTCTATAGTACAGGTTGAGATCAGGGATGGAGATACCTCCAGAAGATCTTTTATTGTAGAGGATTGTTTTAGCAATTCTCGGTTTCTTGTTATTCCATAAGAAGTTGAGAATTTTTCTTTCCAGGTCTGTAAAGAATTGTGTTGGCAATTTGATGGGAATTGCATTAAATCTGTAGAATGCTTTTGGTAAGATGGCCATTTTTACTATGTTAATCCTGCCAAGCCATGAGCATGGGAGATCTTTCCATCTTCTCATATCTTCCTCTAATTCTTTCCTCCGAGACTTGAATTTTTTTTCATACAAGTCTTTGACTTGCTTGGTTAGGGTTACACCAAGGTACTTTATGTCATTTGTGGCTATTGTGAATGGTGTTGTTTCTCTAATTTCTTTCTCAGCCCTTTTGTCTTTTGTATACAGGAGTGCTACTGATTATTTTGAGTTAATTTTGTATCCGGCCACTTTGCTGAAGGTGTTTATCAGCTGTAGGAGTTCCCTGGTAGAGTTTTTGGGGTCACTCATATATACTATCATATCATCTGCAAATAGTGATAATTTGACTTCTTCCTTTCCCATCTGTATCCCCTTGATCTCCTTCAACTGTCTTATTGCTCTAGCAAGGACTTCCAGCACTATGTTGAAGAGATATGGAGAGAGTGGGCAGACTTGTCTTGTCCCTGGTTTCAGTGGGATTGCTTTAAGTTTCTCTCCGTTCAGTTTGATGTTGGCTATAGGCTTGCTGTATATTGCCTTTACTATGTTTAGGTATGTGCATTGTATCCCTGATCTCTCCAGTACTTTAAACATGAATGGACGTTGGATTTTGTCAAATGCTTTTTCAGCATCTATGGCGATTATCATGTGGTTTTTTTTCTTTCAGTTTGTTAATATGGTGGATCACATTGATGGATTTCCATATATTGAACCTCCCCTGCATACCTGGGATGAAGCCTACTTGGTCATAGTGGATAATATCTTTGATGTGTTCTTGGATTCGGTTACTGGCATAGAAACAAAATGGTGGATCAATGGAATCCAACAGAAGACACAGAAATAAACCTACACACTTATGGACACCTGATTTTTGACAAAGATGCCAAAACCATACAATGGAAAAAAGATAGCATTTTCAACAAATGATGCTGGTCCAACTGGATGTCTCCATGTAGAAAAATGAAAATAGATACATACTTATCACCCTGCACAAAACTGAAGTCCAAATGGATCAAAGACCTCAACATAAAACGAGACACATTAAATCGGCTAGAAAGAAAAGTGGGGAATACCCTAGAACTCATTGGTACAGGAGAAAACTTCCTGAACAGAACACTAACAGCACAGGCTCTAAGAGCACCAATCAATAAATGGGACCTCATTAAATTGAAAAGCTTCTGTAAAGCAAAGGACACTGTCATCAAAACAAACCGACTGCCTACAGATTGGGAAAGAATCATCACCAACCCTTTATCTGTCAGAGGACTCATATCCAATATATATATATATAAAGAACTAAAGAAGCTGAAAAGCAGTAAACCAAGTAATCCACTTAAAAAATGGGGAACAGAGCTAAACAGAGAATTCTCTGTAGAGGAATATCGAATGGCAGAGAAGCACTAAAAAGAAATGCTCAACCTCATTAGCCATTAGGGAAATGCAAATAAAAACAACCCTGAGATTTCACCTTACACCATCAGAATGGCCAAGATGAAAAACTCAAGGGACAACACATGCTGGAGAGGTTGTGGAGAAAGGGGAACCCTTCTCCACTGCTGGTGGGAATGTAAACTTGTACAACCACTCTGGAAATCAATCTGGCGCTTTCTCAGGTAACTAGGAATAGCGCTTCCTCAAGATCCAGCCATACCACTCCTAGGCATATACCCAAAAGAGGCTCAAGTACAGAAAAAGGACATTTGCTCAACCATGTTTGTAGCAGCTTTATTTGTAATAGCCAGAAGCTGGAAACAACCCAGATGCCCCTCAACTGAAGAATGGATGCAGATACTGTGGTAGATCTATACAATGGAGTATTACTCAGCAATGAAAAATAAGGAAATCATGAAATTTGCAGGTAAATGGTGGGACCTGGAAAGGATCATCCTGAGTGAGTTGTCCCAGAAGCAAAAAGACACACACGGTATATACTCACTCATATAAACATACAACATAGAATAAACCCACTAAAATCTGTACATCTAAACAAACTAAGCAAAAGAGAGGACCCTAACTAAAATGTTCAATCCCCATCCTGAAAGGCAAAGAGGATGGACATCAGAAGAAAGAGAAAATAGGAAACAACCTCAGAACCTGCTACAGAGGGCCTCTGAAAGCCAGAAGAAAACAGGAAACAACCTTGAAACCTGCCACAGAGGGCCTCTGAAAGCTTCTGCAGTATAGACTGTCAAAGCAGATGCTGAGCCTGATGGCCAACTGATGGACAGAGTGAATGAAATTTTATGTAAGAAGTGGGAAATAGTAAGAGCTGGAGGGGCCGGGAACTCCACAAGGAGAGCAACAGAACAAGATAATTTGAACACAGGGAACTTCCCAGAAAATCATACTCCAACCAAGGACTATTTGTGGAGATGACCTGGAACCCCTGCACAGGTGTAGCCCATGGCAGTTCAGTGTGCAAGTGGGTTACATAGTAACGGGAAGAGGGACTGCCTCTGACATCATCTGATTGGCCTGCTCGTTGATCACTTCCCCCTGAGGGGGGAGCAGCCTTATCAGGCCACAGTAGAGGACAATCCAGCCACTTTTGATGAGAACTGATAGAATAAGATCAGAAAGAAGAGGAGAACCTCCCCTATTAGTGGACTTGGGGAGTGGCATGCATGCAGAAATAGGAGGGAGGGTGGGATCAGGAGGGGAGGAGGGAGGGGCTTATGGGGGGATACAAAATGAATAAAGTGTAATTAATAAAATATTTTTAAAAAAAACATGTAAAAAATGGGGAACAGAGTTAAACAGAGAATTCTCTGTAGTGGAATATCAAATGGCAGAGAAACACTTAAAAAATTGCTCAACCTCATTAGCCATTAGGAAAATGCAAATCAAAACAACCCTGAGATTTCACCTTATACCCATCAGAATGGCGAAGATGAAAAACTCAAGTGACTACACATGCTGGAGATGTTGTGGAGAAAGGGGAACCCTCCTCCATTGCTAGTGGGATTGTAAACTGTTACAACCACTTTGGATGTCAATCTGGTGCTTACTCAGATAATTAGGAATATTGCTTCCTCAAGACCCAGCTATAACACTGCTAGGTATATACCAAAAATATGCCTAAATACAGAACAAGGACATTTTTCTCAACCATGTTTGTAGCAGCTTCATTTGTAATAGCCAGAACCTGGAAACAACCCAGATGTTCATCAATGGAGGAATGGATACCGAAATTGTGGTATTTTTACAAAATGGAATACTACTCAGCAAACAAAAATGAGGAAATCATGAAATTAGCAGGCAAATGGTCTTTTCTAGAAAAGATCATTCTGAGTGAAATATCCCAGAAGGAGAAAGATAAACATGGTATATACTCGCTTACATAGACCTACAAGATATGATAAACATAATTAAGTCTATATACCTAAAGAAGATAAACAAGAAAGCAGACATGGGGTAAGATCATCAATCCTCACTTAGAAAGACAAATGTGCATTGGACATATGACAGGAGTCTCCTGTAGAAGGCATCTGAAAGACTCTACCTAGTAGCGTTTCAACACAAATAATAAGACTCATAACCAAACCTTAGGCAGAAGGGGAGTTAGTATGACGGGGAATGGATAGGAGCTCAACAAGGACCAAATATATCTGGGCACAGAGTTTTTTTCTGAAACTGTTTCTCCAACCATGTATGGATATAACCTAGAACCTTTGCTCGGACGAAGCTCGTGGTAGCTCAATAACCAATTGGTTTCCCATAATAAGGGGAACAGGTACTATTTCTGATAGGAACTCATTGGCAGGCTTTTTGACCTCCCCACCCCCCAAGGGAGGAGCAGTCCTGCTAGGCCACAGAGGAGGACTTTGCAGCCCATCGTGAAGATACCTGATAAAACAGGGCCAAATGGAAGGGGAGGAGGTCCTCCCCAATCCGTGGACTTGGAAAGGGGCAGGGAGGGGCTGAGGTAGGGAGGGTGAGATTGGGAGGGAATAAGGGAGTGGGATACAGCTGGGATACAGAGTTAATAAAATGTAAATAATAATAATAATAATAATAATAATAATAAATTTTTAAAAAGTATCAAGGTGACTGTGGCCTCAGAGAATGAGATAGTAAATATTACTTCTGTTTCTATTTTGTGGAATAGTTTAAAGATTGTTAGTATTAGCTCTTCTTTGAAGGTCTGCTCTGAAACTGTCTGTCCCTGTGATTTTTTTTTAGATGGGAGTCATTTGATGACTGCTTCTAATTCCTTATAGGATATAAGACTATTTAAATTATTTATCTGATCTTTATTCAGCTTTCATAATTGAAAGCTATTAGAAAAATTTCCATTTCACTTACCCTTTCAAATTTTGTTGTGTATAGGCTTTTGAAATAGGACCTAATGATTCTCTGGAATTTCTCAGTGTCTGTGTTTTTGCCCCCTTTTCATTTCTGATTTTGTTGATTTGGACAGTGTTTCTCTGTGCATTAGTTAGTTTGACCAAGGGTTTGTCTATCTTCATGATTTCCTCAACAAACCATTTCTTGGTTTCCTTGCTTCTTTGAATTGTTCTCTTTGTTTTTAATTTATTTTTTTCAACCCTGAGTTTGATTATATCCAGTAGTCTACTCCTTTTGGGTGTGTATGTTTCTTCTTTTTTTTCTTGTGTTTCCAGGCATGCCATTAAGTTGCTTGTATGAGATGTTTCAAATTTCTTTATTAAGGCACTTAGTTTTATGAACTTTCCTCTTATTACTCCTTTCATTGTGTTCCATAAATTTGGGCAAGTCATACATTAATTTTCATTAGGTTCTACGAAGACTTTAATTTCTTTCTCTATTTCCTCCCTTCCGGTGAGTAGAGTTGTTCAGTTCCCATGTGTATGTAGACATTTTGCTCTTTCTCTAATTGTTTAGGTCTAGTTTTAGACCTGGGTAATCTGATATGATACAAGGAATTATTTCAATATTCTTATATCTGTTGAGGCTTGCTTTGTGTCCGAGTATATGGACAGTTTTGGAGGAGGTTCCATGAAGTGTTTAGAAGTTACTCTCTTTTGTGTTTGAGTGAAATATTTTGTAGACATCTATTAGGTATATTTGATTTAAGACCTCTGTAAATGTCATTACTTCTCTGTTTAGCCTGTCTCAATGATCTGTCCCTTGGTGAGAGTGGGGTGTTGAAATCTCCCACTTTTAAGGTGCTTGGATCTATGTGTGAATTTAGATATAATAATGTTTCTTTGACAAATGCAGAATCCCTTATGTTTGGTGCATAGATGTTCAGGATTGTGATGTCCTCCTGGTGGTTTCTACCTTTTATGAGAATGAAGTGTCCAACTCCATCTCTTTTGATTAATTTTTGTTGAAAATCCATTTTATTAGATATTAGGATGGGTATTCCAGATTGTTTCTTGGGTCTGTTGGCTTGAAATATATTTTTTCAGCCCTTTACTCTGAGGTAATATTCATCTTTGTTGCAGAAGTGTGTTTCTTAAATGTAGCAGAATGTTGGATCCTGTTTCCAGCAACCATTCTGCTACTCTGTGTATTTTATTGGCTAGTTGAAACCATTGATGTTCATAGATATTAGTGACCGATGATTGAGAGTTCCTTTTATTGTAAATTTGGTGGTGATTGTGTATTTGTGTGTTTGTTTTCTTTTTTATGTGATGGTGTCTTTATCCTGTGTTTTCTTGTGTGTAGTTATTTTCATTGGGTTGGAATTTTCCTTCTGGTATCTTCTGAAGTGTTAGGGTATTGCATATATATTGTTTAAATTTAGTTATGTTGTGGAATATATTTTCTCCATCTATGTTGATTGAAAGTTTGCCTGGCATAGTAGTCTGAGATGGCATCTGTGTTTTCTTTGAGGCTGCATGGCATTTGCCCAGGACATTGTGTCTTTCCTAGTTTCTGTTGAAAAGTATGATGTGATTCTGATAGGTCTGCCTTCATATGTTACTTGGCATTTTTCCCTTCCTGCTTTCAATATTTTTCTTTGTCCTGTAGATTTAGTGTTTTGATTATTAAGTGGAGGGAAGAAATTCTTTTAGGATCTAGTCTATTTGGTGTTTTGTAAGCCTCTTGTATGTATAAGGGCATCTCTTTCTTAAAGTTAGGGAAAATTTCTTATATGACTTCCTCAAAAATATTTTCTGGGCCTTGGAGCCTGGAATTTTCTTTTTCTTTTATTCTTATTATTCTTAGGTTTTGTCTTTTAGTGGTGTCCTTAATTTCTTGGATGTTTTGTGTCTGGTACTTCACTTTTCTTTTTTTCTTTGAGAGATCTATCATTTTCTGAAATTGTATAGTCAGTGCCTGAAAGTCTCTCCTCTGTCTCTTGTAATTTGTTGGTAATGCTTATGTTTGTAGCTCTTATCTATAAGTTCTCAAATTTCAAGGTTTTCTCTGTGTTTTTATTATTGATTCTAATTCTGTTTTCATGTCTTACACCATTTCCTTTATCTGACTGTGGATTTCTGTCTGTCTGTGATGGTCTCTTTTTTTATTTTTCATTTAAATACATGTAATTTTGTTACTGTTTCCTCCTCATGTGCCTCGAATAACTGCATATTTATAGATATGATATTATTTCCCCGTGTTTCAGCTGCAATAGAATATCCATGGATTTCTGGAGATTCTAGTAAAGCCTTGATGTCCTCGTTTTTGTTGCCTGTATTCTTACACTGACCTCTGCTATCTGATTTTCAGTAGCCTTGGCTGATTTTTCCTCAAGCCTGTTGGGTTCCCCTTTCTCTGGAGTCTCGAGTAGTCTCTGCTGGATTCACTGTCTCTGTTGCTTCACTGTTTGTGACCCAGGTATGCCAGGTACCTGGGGCACAGCCAGAAAGATCTCTGAGCCTTGAAACAAAATCAAGCCAGTGTCCCACAGGCTTCATTATTATGGTAGAAGATGAGATTGAGTTTCCATGATTGGCTCAGCTATGCTAGGTTCACAAGCTGTGCTGTGCTGGCTGTTTATGACCTGAGTGAGCCAGACATGTGGGGAGTAGACAGAATGGAGTACTTCCCATACTGTTCCAGAAGGTGTCCCTTCCAAAAGATAGTGAGAGTGAGCTCCACTAACTGCAGCAACCAGGAAGGAGTCCACAGGATGGTAAGTGTGGGCTCCCTGGTTTCAAAAAGGTTCTGTTAGTACCAAGAAGCTGTATACAGGACTGTGAGTGTTGGCGCTTGGGTTTGGAGCCTCATCCTCAGTTTAGGAAGGCATTCACTTTACAGGCAGTGAGAGTGAGCTCCCAAGGTCAGATCAGGCAGGTCCTGGTTCCATGAAGTTGTCCACAAATGGTGGGCTTGGGTAGGTGGCCTAGTGTTGTAGCAGAGCGGGACAGGAGCCTGGGAAAGTTTTCCCGGTATTAGCAAGGTGGTTGGAAGATGAACCTTTGAATATCTACATGGATTCTCCTCTCACCTGAGAAACATAGACCTCGGGGTTTTGAGGTCCACAGTACAGCCTGTTGGTCACCCTGCTTTCACTATTGAGCTGCTGTTCAGATACCCTGCATGCTTGGTTCTGTCATCTTGTATATCTGTGTTAGTTTTGTTTTTCCCAAAAATATTTAGTACTTTAAATATAAATGGGATAAATTAGATATTCACCATAATATTTAAATGGAATTAAATAGACAGTTTGAAAATTCTATCTTCCTTTTTTTTTTAGTTTAAGTCCTATGTTTTCAGCACAATATCCACATTTACCACTTAAATAAACCAATTGTTCTGATTTCAATCATCAAAACAATATTACTTCAAAAGAAAATATTTTAATATTTAAAATTATTCACATTAGTAATGTAATTGTATTATCTCAAGACAGAAGAATGCCTGGATTTTATTCACTAAAGTAACTGCCTTTTGTTGATAAATAATGGGATAGATGTTTGTGATAACATTCCCTTCTCAGCTTAAGTAGCATGAAGTTAATTAAGTTTGTAAGAAAAAATATATCTCAATTTCCTAAGCTCTTCATAATACTTCCAGCTCCATGCTTAGAATGTTGTTTTATTAGGATTTACTCTTTATTATTATTATTATTATTAGTTACATTTTCTTAACTCTGTATCTGGGCTGTATCTCTCTCCCTCATTCCCTCCCAATCCTATCTTCCTTCCCTCTTGTCCTCCCTGCCCCTTTCCAAGTACACAGATTGGGGAGGACTTCCTCTCCTTTCATCTGACCCTGGTTTATCAGGCATCATCAGGACTGGTTACAAAGTCCTCCTCTGTGGCCTAGCACGACTGCTCCTCCCTTGGGGGCTGGGGAGGTCAAAGAGCCTTCCATTGAGTTCCTGTCAGAAATAGTCCTTGTTCCCATTACTAGGGTAACCCACTTGATTACTGAACTACCACAGGCTACATCTGACCAGAGGTTCGAAGTTATACCCATACATGGTCCTTGGTTGGAGAAACAATCTCATATAAGACTCCTGTGCCCAGATATATTTGGTTCTTGTGGAGCTCCTATCCTCTCTACATCATACTAACTCCCACTTCTTTCATATGATTCCCTGCACTCTGCCGAAGGTTTGGTTAAGCGTCTTAGTATCTGCTTTGATACACTACTAGGAAGAGTCTTTCAAAGGCCCTCTGTAGTAGGCACCTGTCATGTTACTTGTTTTCTCCTACATCCAAAGCCCATCCCATTTGACTTTCTAAGTGATGATCTTACCCTGTGTCCTCTTTCTTGTTTATCTTTTTTAGGTGTACAGATTTCACTATGTACATCATATCTTATAGGTGTATATAAGTGAGTATATACCATGTGTGTCTTTCTCCTTCTGAGATAACTCCCTCAGAGTGATATTTTCTAGATCCCACCATTTGCCTGCAAATTTCATGATTTCGTCATTTTTGATTGCTGAGTAGTATTCCATTGTGTAAAAATACCACAATTTCTGTATCCATTCCTCTGCTGATGGACATCTGGGTTGTTTCCCTGTTCTGGCTATTACAAATAAAGCTGCTACAAACATGGTTGAGCAAATGTCCTTGTTCCGTATGTGAGCAAATTTTGGATATATGACTAGGAGTGGAATCACTGGATCTTGAGGAAACACTATTTCTAATTGTCTGAGAATGCACCAGAATAATTACCAAATAATGTACCAGTTTACATTCCCCTCAGCAATGGAGAAGGGTTCTCCAGTCTCCAGAACCTCTCCAGCATGTGTTGTCACTTAAATTTTTAATTTTAGCCATTTTGATGGGTGTAAGGTGAAATCTCAGGGTCGTTTTGATTTGCATCTCTCTGGTGGCTAAGGATGTTGAGCATCTCTTTAAGTGTTTCTCTGCCATTATATATTCCTCTACAGAGAATTCTCTGTTTAGCTCCGTACCCCATTTTTTTAATTGATTACTTGATTTATTGCTTTTTAACTTCTTTAGTTCTTTATATATTCTGGCTATCAGCCCTCTGTCAGATATAGGGTTGGTGAAGATCTTTTTGCAATGTTTAGGCTGTCGTTTTGTTCTGATTACAGTGTCTATTGCTTTACAGAAGCTTTTCAGTTTCATGAGCTCCCATTTATTAATTGTTTCTCTTAGAGCCTGTGCTGTTGATGTTGTGTTCAGGAAGTTGTCTCCTGTGCCAAAGAGTTCTAGGCTCTTCCCTACTTTTTCTTCTAACTGATTTAATGTGTGTGGTTTTATGTTGAGGTTTTTTATCCACATGGACTTTATTTTGGACAGGGTGGTAACTATGGATCTATATTCATTTTTTCTGCATGTAGATATCCAGATGGACCAGCACCATTTGTTCAAGATGCTGTCTTTTTTTCCATTTAATGATTTTGGCTTCTTTGTCATAAATCAAGTATTCATAGGTGTGTGAGTTTATTTCTGGGTCTTCTGTTTGGTTGCATTGATCCTCCTTTCTGTTTGTATGCTAATATGAGGCAATTTTTATTACTATTGCTATGTAGTACAGCTTGACGTCAGGGATGGAGATAACTCCAGATGATCTGTTGTTGTATAGCAGTGTTTTGGATATTCTGTTTTTTTTTTTCTTCCTTATGAATCTGAGAATCTTTCATTCACATTCTGTAAAGAATTGTGTTTTTATTTTGATGGGAATTGCGTTGAATCTGTAGTTTGCTTTTGGCAAGATGGCCATTTTCACTATGTTATTGTTATCAATCCTTGAGCATGGAAGATCTTTCCATCTTCTGAAATCTTCTTCAATTTCTTTCTTCAGAGACTTAAAGTGCATCCATGAAACACACCTCTGCAACAAAGATAAAGAGTAACTCAAAATAAAGGGCAGGTAAAATGTTTTTCAAACAAATCAACCCAAAAAACAAGGTGGGGTCGCTATAGTAATATCTAATAAAATAGACATCCTACTAAAATTAATCAGAAAAGTATGGAGGGGTACTTGATTCTCATCAAAGGAAAAATCAGGCAGGAGGACATTACAGTTCTGAACATCTATGCCCCAAATAGAAGAGGGCCTACATTCATAAATAAAACATTATTAAAACTTAAATCACACATCGATCCCAACACCTTAATAGTTTGAGACTTCAACACCCCACTTTACCAAGGTCCTTGACAGAACCTAAAGAGGGAAATGAAGGAACTTATAGAGGTCCTAAACCAAATAGAACTAATAGATGGCTACAGAACATTCCACCCAAACTCAAAAGAGTATACCTTCTTTTCAGCACCTCATGGAACCTTTTCCAAAATAGACCATATAGTTGCTAACAAAGCTAGCCTCAACAGATACAAGAAGATTGAAATAATCCCCTGTATTCTATCTGACCACCATGGAATAAAGCTAGACATCAACAACAATGGAATTAAAAAAAAAGCCTACAAGCACATGGAAACTGAACAACTTGCTGCTCAATGACAGCTGGGTTAAGGAAGAAATAAAGAAAGAAATTAAAGACTTCCTAGAATTTGATGAAAATGAAGATACAACATACCCTAATTTTTGGGACACAATGAAAGCAGTGCTCAGAGGAAAATTCATAGCACTAAGTGCTTTCAAGAAGAAATTTGTGACATCTCACACAAGCAACTTAATGGCCAAACTGAACGCCCTAGAAAAAAAAAATCAAATACAGCCAAGATGAGCAAGCAGCTAGAAATAATCAAACTCATGGTGGAAATCAATCAATTAGAGACAAATAAAACTATTCAAAGAATCAATGAAACGAAGAGCTTGTTCTTTGATCAAATCAAAAAGATAGACAAACCTTTAGCCAAACTAAGTAAAAGGCAGAGAGAAACTATCCGAATCAGCAAAATCAGAAGTGAAAAGGGGGACATAACCACTGACACCGAGGAAATCCAAACAATCATTGTGTCTTAGTACAAAAGCCTATATGCCACAAGATTCTTAAATCTAAAAGAAATGGACAATTTTCTTGATAGATTCCATCTACCAAAATTAAGTCAAGATCGGTTAGAAAGATTGACTAGTCCTATATCCCCCAAGGAAATAGAAGCAGTCATCAACAGGCCCTTCCAAAAAAGGCCTGGCCAGAAGGATTAAGTGCAGTATTCTACCAGACCTTCAAAGAAGTGCTACCTCCAATTCTCTCCATACTGTTCCACAAAATAGAAACAGAGGGAACATTGCCAAACTCACTCTATGAAGCCAGTGTCACCTTGATACCTAAACCACACAAAGACCCAACAAAAAAGAGAACTTCAGACTTATCTGTCTTATGAACATCAATGCAAAAATACTCAATAAAATACTTGCAAACCAAATTCAAGAACATATCAAAGATATCATCCACCATGACCAAGTAAGCTTCATCCCAGGCATGCAAGGGTGGATCAGCATACAGAAATCCATCAATGTAATCCACCACATAAACAAACTGAAGGAGAAAAACCACATGATCATCTCCTTAGATGCTGAAACAACATTTTACCAAGTCTGACACCCATTCATATTTAAAGTCTTGGAGAGATCATGGATACAAGGCACATACCTAAACATAGTAAAGGCAATATACAGCAAGCCTATAGCCAAGATCAAATCAATGGAGAGAAACTTAAATCAATCCCACTGAAATCAGGGACAATGCAAGGCTGCCCACCCTCTCCATATCTCTTCAACAGAGTACTTGAATTTCTAGCTAAAGCATTAAGACAACTAAAGGAGATCAAGGGAATACAAATTGGAAAAGGAGAGGTCAAAGTTTCACTATTCGTAGATGATATGATAGCATACGTGAGCGACCCCAAATTTCAACTGGAGAACTCCTTCAGCTGGTAAACACCTTCAGCAAAATGGCTGGATACAAAATCAACTCAAAAAAATCAGAAGCCCTACTGTATACCAAAGACAAAAGGGCTGAAAAAGAAATCAGAGAAACAACACCATTCACAATATCCACTAATAACATAAAGTACCTTAGGGTGACTCTAATCAAGCCAGGGAAAGACCTGTTAGGATTTACTCTTGATGCATATAATTTTCTTTCATTACGATGTGGTGTTATTTTTATTTACTTAGGTCAAACCCTGTGCTTAGCAAACAGCAATTTGAGTAACATGAAACATGATAAAGTAACCACTAAAAAATTATGAGCAAATATTTTGCATAAAATTAAGAGAACAGGCTAGCACCTTCATGTACATTTGTGTGTGTGTGTGTGTGTGTGTGTGTGTGTGTGTGTGTGCTGGTGAAAGAAAAAAAAAGAGAGGACAATTTGTATAACTTCCATCTGTCTCAGTTCTGTTATTCTAAACCTCTGTTTTGGATTTTTGTCCTTCTGGAAGATTATCACTAAGTATCCTATCTTGTTGGTCATTTTTGCATGCAGAACATGTTTCTTGCAATCTGTTTTCTTTTTTGTGAGTGTCTTTCTGAAGGAAATCATTTTACATTGACACTAGGTAGACAGTAGAAAAGTCCTGCTGGGTACCCTCACCATAACCTGATTTCATTCCTATTTGTTAAATGGAAAATTGTTACCTGCAGTGTTTAAACACACATTCAGACTGCTGAATCAGAACTAAACAACTTAAAACCCATATAGAAATGGGATTTGCAGGATCATTTGGAACTTGAGGGCTTTTGCTGAAAGCATTTTTGAACAGCAGTAGTAGTTACTTTTATGTAATGATAGCAATGTTTGGGATGCAGAAATTCAACTGTTATTCCATGCAAAGTATGCCATGCATGACACTTAGATGACATGTGTAATTATTTTTAAATGTTTTTATTCACATAAAGTTCTTCTCACTGTTCCCTAGAAATAGAATGCATTTTATTTCCAAAGTCATGTTTTATGGTTTTGTTTGTTTGTTTTTACTAATTCTACAGATACATAATCCAGTAGGCTCTGACAAGCCTTTGACATTATTAAGCTTGGAATCACTTAGATATATTGTGTGGTTTAAGCCAGTAGTTCTCATTATCAGATAGATCTTTGGTGACTTCTATAAAAAGAGACATCAGAGAGCGCTATCTTGTTTTTGAAGCAGTGATAATGTCTATAGAAAAATAAAATAATAATCAGTCCATTTAATTGACATAAATATCCAATACATGACTGAATCATTAATACAGCCAATTCTATCTCACACAGTTGTTTTTCTTTCTGTACTACAACTTACAAAACAAACTTAAAAGTAGTCCCATCAATAGAAGAATGCTAAGTTTTATTAAGTCCCTAATGTCTTTATAAACTTTCCACAATTTGGACAACAGTTTGTTATACAATTATTCTTTTTAAATTTTATTTTTTAATATTAGTTACAGTTTGTTACCTTTGTATCCCTGAAGTATCCCACTCCCTCTATCCCTCCCAATCCCATGCTCCCACCCTTATCTCCTCCATGCCCCATTCCAAGTCCACTGATAAGGGAGAACCTCCTCCCCTTACATCTGATACTGGTTTATCAGGTGTCTTCAGTACTGGCTGCAAAGTCCTCCTCTGTGTCTAGCAAGACTGCTCCTCCCTGGGGGTGGGGAGGGAGGTCAAAGAACCTCCTATTGAGTTCATGTTAGAAACAGTCCCTGTTCCCCTTATTAGGTTACACACTTGGATACTGAGCTACTAAGGCCTGCATCTGAGCAGGAGCTCTAGGTTGCATCCATACATGGTCCTTGTTTGGAGAAACAGTCTCATAAAAGACCCCTCTGCCCAGATATATTTGGTCCTTGTGGAACTCCTGTCCTCTCCAGGTCATACTAACTTCCCCACCCCCGACCTATTTTTTTTTTTTTATTCCTTGCATTCTGCCGGAGTTTTGGTTATGAGTCTTAATATATGCTTTGATAGACTACTAGATAGAGTCTTTCAGAGGCCCTCTCTGGTAGAATACTGTCCTGTTACTTGTTCGCTCCTACATCCAATGTCCATCCCATTTGTCTTTCTACGTGTGGATTGATCATTGTAACCTGGGTCCTCTTTCTTGTTGATTTTCTTTAGGTGGATAGTTTTCAGTATATTTATACTATCTTATGGGTCTATATAAGTGAGTATATACCATGTGTGTCTTTCTGCTTTTGGGATACCTCTCTCAGGATGGTCATTTCTAGGTCCCACAAATTTCATGATTTCCTTCTTTTTAATTGCCTGCAAATTCCATGATTTCCTCTTGTTTAATTGCTGAGTAATACTCCATTGTGTAGATGTACCACAATTTTTGTATCCATTCCTCAATTGAGGGACATCTGGGATGTGTCCAGCTTCTGGCTATTTCGAATAAAGCTGTTACAAACATGGTTGAGCAAATGTCCTTGTTGTGTACTTGAGCTTCTTTTGGAAATATGCCTAGGAGTGGTATAGCTGGATCTTGAGAAAGCACTATTCTTAGTTGTCTGAGAAAGTGCCAGATTGATTTCCAAAGTGGTTGTACAAGTTTGCATTCCCACCAGCAACGGAGGAGGTTTATGTTTTCTACACAACCTCTCCACCATGTATTGTCACTTGAGTTTTTTATCTTAGCCATTCTGGTGGGTGTCAGGTGAAATCTCAGGGTCATTTTGATTTGCATCTCTCTGATAACTAAGGATGTCGAGCATTTCTTTAAGTGTTTCTCTGCCATTCTGTATTCCTCTACTGAGAATTCTCCGTTCAGCTTCTTTAGTTCTTTATATATTCTGGATATCATCCCTCTGTCATATATAGGGTTGGTGAAAATCCTATCCCAGTCTGTAGGCTATCGTTTTGTTTTGATGACTATGTTCTTTGCTATACAGAAGCTTTTCAGCTTCATGAGGTCCCATTTATCGACTGTTGCTCTTAGAGCCTGTGCTGTTTGTGTTCTTTTCAAGAAGTTGTCTCCTTTGTCAATAAGTTCAAAATAGGCCATATAGTTTGTCACAAAGCAACCCTCAACAGATACAAGAAGATTGAAATAATCCCCGTGTTCTATCTAACCACCATGAAATAAAGCTGGATCTCAAAAACAATGGAAATAACAAAAGGCCAACATGCACATGGAAACTGAATAACTTGCTACTCAATGACAACTGGGTCAAGGAAGAAATAAAGAAATTAAAGACTTCTTAGAATTCAATGAAAATGAAGGCACAACATACCCAAATTTATGGGAAACATTAAAAGCAGTGCTCAGAGGAAAATTCATAGCACTAAGTGACTTCAAGAAGAAATTTGTAACATCGCATATAAGAAACTTAATGGCCCAACTGAAAACCTTAGGAAAAAAAAAGAATTAAATAGAGCCAAGATGAGCAAACAGCTAGAAATAATCAAACTCATGGCTAAAATCAATCAATTAGAAACAAAAAAAAGTATTCAAAAATCAATGAAACAAAAAGCTGGTTCTTTGAGAAAATCAACAAGATTGACAAACCCTTAGCCAATCTCACTAAAAAGCAGAGAGAATCTATCCAAATCATCAAAATCAGAATTGAAAATGGTTACATAACTACAGACACTGGGGAAAACCAAACAAGCATTAGGTCATACTACAAAAACCTATATGCCATAACATTTGAAAATCTAAATGAAATGGACAATATTATAGATAGAGTCCATCTACCAACATTAAGTCAAGATCAGGTAGAAAGACTGACTAGCCCTATATCTCCCAAGGAAAATGAAGCAGTCATTAACAGTCTCCCCTACAAAAAAAAACCCTGAACCAGATGGTTTCACTGCAGAATTCTATCAGACCTTCAAAAAAGTACTAACACCAATACTCCTCAAAATATTCCACAAAATAGAAACAGAAGGAACATTACCAAACTCATTCTATGAAGCCACAGTCACCTTGATACCTAAACTACACAGACTCAACAAAAAAAGAGAGCTTCAGACCTATGTCTCTTATGAACATTGATGCAAAACTACTCAATAAAATACTGGCAAACTGAATCAAAGATCACATTAAAGATATCATCCACCATGACCAAATATATGGAAATCCATCAATGTAATCCAACATATACACAAAATGAAGGAGAAAAACCACATGATCATATCCTTAGATGCCAAAAAAGCATTTGACAAAATCCAACACCCATTCATGTTTAAAGTCTTGGAGAGATCAGAGATTCAAGCAACGTACCTAAACATAGTAAAGGCAAATACAGCAAGCCTATAGCGAACATCAAACTCAATGGAGTGAAACACAAACCAATCACACTGAAATCAGGGACAAGAAAAGGCTGCCCACTCTCTCCATATCTCTTCAACATAGTACTTGCAGTTCTAGCTAGAACAATAAGACAACTACAGGAGATCAAGGGAATACAAATTGGAACAGAAGAGGTCAAAGTTTCACTATTCACAGATGATATGATAGTATACATGAGTGACCCCAAAATTCAACCAGAGATCTCCTGTAGCTGATAAACACCTACAGCAAAGTGGCTGGGTAAAAATTAACTCAAAAAAAAAAAATCAGAAGCCCTCCTGTATACCAAAGACAAAAGGAACAAGAAAGAAATCAGAGAAACAAACCCTTCACAATAGCTACAAATCACATAAAGTACCTTGGGGTGACACTAACCAAGCAAGTGAAAGACCTGTATGAGAAAAACTTCAAGTCTCTGAAGAAAGAAACTGAAAACATATCAGAAGATGGAAAGATCTCCGGTGCTCATGAATCGGTAGGCTTAACATAGTGAAAATGACTATTCTGCCAAAAGCAATCTACAGATTCAATGGAATTCCCATCAAAATACCAACACAATTCTTCATATATCTTGAGAGAAAAATTATCAACTTCATATGGAGAAACAAAATACCCAGAATTTCCAAAAGATCCTGTACAACAACAGATCGTCTGGAGGCGTCCCTGATCTCAAACTATACTACAGAGCAATAGTAATAAAAACGGCATGGTATTGGCATAGAAATAGAATAGTGGATCAACAGAACTGAATAGAAGACCCAAAATTAAACCCATATACTTCTGGATATTCGATTTTTAAAAAAGAAGCCAAAACCATTCAGTGGAAAAAAGACAGCATCTTCAACAAATGGTGCTGGTCCAACTGGATGTCTACATGCAGAAAAATGAAAATAAATCCATATTCATCACCCTGCACAAAACTAAAGTCCAAGTGGATCAAAGATATCAACATAAAACCAGATACACTAAATCGGTTAGATGAAATAGTGGGTAAGACATTGGAACTCATTGGCACAAGTATTCTTTAGAAATTAATTTTTCTCAGTCTGAAAAATGTTTTCTCAGTCTTTTAACATAGTATACTTAAAACACCATAAAATTGAAAAATATGTAAATGGAAGTATAGAGGTAGCAAGTAACACATCTCTCCTTTTTCTCTTATCATTACCAAATGGCTGATTACATCATTTATGAAAAACAGATTTTTATTACTAAGTGTTCAAGAAACCAGAACTCTGAAATTACAATACCAGAAGATTTGTAATTAGATGCTCATATATCCTCATAGATGGCAAATTATTTATTTCTGTATAAGGAGGAGAGATGATTGCTATAATCTAACACAGTGAGAGGGTAAGAGGCTCAGCACTTTCTAGTGAAGAAGGACACTGGATACAAAACATTCACATAGACTCCAGATCAGCAGGAATTTCAAAGCAACATCCAAGGCAGGGAAGAAAATTCGCTCAACTCACTGTTCCAAACATGCCTAGCCATTCACAATCCCCAGAGCCATAGTGATTTTCCTATTTTTAATTGCTGAGTAGTATCCCTTCATCTAAATGTGCCCCAATTTCTGTATTCATTCCTCCGTTGATGGACAGCTGGGGTGATTCCAGGTTCTGATTATTACCAATAAAGCTGTTACAAACATGGATGAGCAAATATCCTTGTGCACTGGAGCATATTTTGGATATATGCCTAGGAGTTGTATAGCTGGATCTTGAGAAGCGCTATTCTTTTTTTAATTTTTTTTATTTAACTTTTGTTAATTACACTTTATTCATTTTGTATCCTCCCATAAGCCCCTCCCTCCTCCCCTCCTGGTCTCCTCCTCCAACCTTTCTGCATGCATGCCCCTCCCCAAGTCCACTGATAGGGGAGGTCCTCCTCTCCTTCTTTCTGATCTTAGTCTATCAGTTCTCATCAGAAGTGGCTGCATTGTCAGGGTTCTAGGTTATCTCCATGAATAGTCCTTGGTTGGAGAATGAGTCTCTGGGAAGTTCCCTGTGTTCAAATTTTCTTCTTCTGTTGCTCTCCTTGTGGAATTCCTGTCCTCTCCAGCTCTCACTATTTCCTACTTCTTACATGAAATTCCATTCACTCTGCCAGATAGTTGGCCATCAGGCTCAGCATCTGCTTTGACAGTCTGCAGGGCAGAGGCGTTCAGAGGCCCTCTGTGGCAGGTTCCGAGGTTGTTTCCTGTTTTTTTATTTCTGGCTTTCAGAGGCCCTCTGTAGCAGGTTCCTAGATTGTTTCCTATTTTCTTTTCCTTCTGATGTCCATCCTCTTTGCCTTTCAGGATGGGGATTGAACATTTTAGTTAGGGTCCTCTCTTTTGCTTAGTTTGTTTAGATGTACAGATTTTAGTGGGTTTATTCTATGTTGTATGTTTATATGAGTGAGTATATACCGTGTGTGTCTTTTTGCTTCTGGGACAACTCACTCAGGATGATCCTTTCCAGGTCCCACCATTTACCTGCAAATTTCATGATTTCCTTATTTTTCATTGCTGAGTAATACTCCATTGTATAGGTCTACCACAGTATCTGCATCCATTCTTCAGTTGAGGGGCATATGGGCTGTTTCCAGCTTCTGGCTATTACAAATAAAGCTGCTACAAACATGGTTGAACAAATGTCCTTGTTGTGTACTTGAGCCTCTTTTGGATATATACCTAGGAGTGGTATGGCTGGATCTTGAGGAAGTGCTATTCCTAGTTACCTGAGAAAGCGCCAGATTGATTTCCAGAGTGGTTGTACCAGTTTACATTCCCACCAGCAGTGTAGAAGGATTCCCCTTTCTCCACAACCTCTCCATAATGTGTTGTCCCTTGAGTTTTTCATCTTGGCATTCTGATGAGTGTTAGGTAAAATCTCAGGGTTGTTTTTATTTGCATTTCCCTAATGGCTAATGAGGTTGAGCATTTCTTTAAGTGCTTCTCTGCCATTCGATATTCCTCTGCAGAGAATTCTCTCTTTAGCTCTGTTCCCCATTTTTTAAGTGGATTACTTGGTTTGCTGCTTTTCAGCTTTTTTAGTTCTTTATATATACTGGATATTAGTCCTCTGTCAGATAAAGGGTTGGTGATGATTCTTTCCCAATCTGTAGGCAGTCGCTTTGTTTTGATGACAGTGTCCTTTGCTTTACAGAAGCTTTTCAGTTTCATGAGGTCCCATTTATTGATTGTTGCTCTTAGAGCCTGTGCGGTTTGTGTTCTGTTCAGGAAGTTTTCTCCTGTACCAATGAGTTCTAGTGTTTTCCCCACTTTTTTTTTTTCTAGCAGATTTAATGTGTCTGGTTTAATGTTGAGGTCTTTGATCCACTTGGACTTCAGTTTTGTACAGGGTGATAAGTATGGATCTATTTTCATTTTTCTACATGTAGACATCCAGTTGGACCAGCACATTTGTTGAATTTTTGGATATATACCTAGGAGTTGTATAGCTGGATCTTGAGAAGCGCTATTCTTATTTGTTTGAGAAAGAGCCAGTTGGAGTAGGGTTCCCCTTTCTTCACATCCTTTCCAGCATATCTTGTCACTTGAGTTTTTGATCTTAGCCATTCTGATGGGTGCAAGGTGAAATCTCAGCATTATTTTTATTTGCATTTCCTTCATGACTAATGGCCTTGACCATTTCTTTAAGTGTTTCTCTGCCATTCTATATTCCTCTACAGAGAATTCTCTGTTTAGCTCTGTACCTATTTTAATTGAAATTTATTTTTTTATATTAGTTAAATTAACTTTGTATCCCACTGTAATCAGCTCCCTCCTTCCCTCCCCATCCCACTCTCCCTCTCTCATATTCTCTCTACCCCTTTTCAAGTCCACTGATAGAGTAGGACCTCCTCTCCTTTTATCTGACCCTAGCTTATCAGGTATCTTCAGGCCTGGCTGCAAAGTCTTCCTCTGTGGTCAAACAGGGCTCTTCCTCCCCAGGTAGGGGCGGGGTACAGGTCAAAGGGCCAGCCATTGAGTTCATGTCAGAAATAGACCCTGTTCCTCTTAATAGGGAAACACACTTGGATACTTAGCTACTATTGGCTACATCTTAGCAGGGGTTCTAGGTTATATCCGTACATGGTCCTTGGTTGGAATATCAATCTCAGAAAAGACCCTTGTGCTCAGACATATTAGTTCCTTGTGGATCTCCTGTCCTTTCCAGGTCATACATAATTTCCTCTTCTTTTATATGATTCACTGTACTCTGTCGAAGTTTTGGTTATGAGTCTCAGTATCTGCTTTGATATAATGCTAGGTAGAGACTTTCGGAGGACCTAAGTAGTAGGCTCCTTTCCTGTTACTTGTTTTCGCCTACTTCTAATGTCCATCCCATTTGTCTTTCTAAGTGAGGGTTGATCATCTTACCCAGGGTCCTCTTTCTTATTTTTCTTCTTTAGGTGTAGAGATTTCAGTATGTTTATCCTATCTTATAGGTCTAGAACCCACTTATAAGTGGGTATATACCATGTGTGTCTGTACCCCCTTTTTAACTGGATTACTTGATTTGTTGCCATTTAACTTATTTAGCTCTTTATATATATTCTGAAATTAGATCTCTGTCAGATATAAGGTTGGTGAAGATCTTTTACCAATCTGTAAGCTGTCATTTCATTCTGATGACAGTGTCCTTTGCTTTACAGAAGCTTTTCGGTTTCATGAGGTCCCATTTATTGATAGGTGATCTCAGAGCCTGCACTGTAATCAGAAGCCCTCCTGTATACCAAAGAAAAAAAGGGCCGAGAAAGAAATTAAGAAAACAATACCCTTCAACCCTTCATAATAGCCACTAATAACATAAAGTACCTTAGTGTGATTCTAAGCAAGCAAGTGAAAGACCTGTTCTAAAAAACTTCAAGTCTCTGAAGAAAGAAATTGAAGAATATATCCGAAGATTGAAAGATCTCCCAAGCTCATGGATCAATAGGATTAACATATTGAAAATGGCCATCCTGCTAAAGGCAATCTATGGATTCAGTGCAAGTCCCATTAAAATACCAGCACAATTTTCATGTTTTCCTTGTTTTTAATTGCTGAGTATCTTTCAATTGTATAAATATACCACAGTTTCTGTATCCATTCCTCCCCTGAGGGACAACTGGGTTGTTTCCAGGTTCTGGCTATTATGAATAAAGTTGCTACAAACATAGTTGAGGAAATGTCATTGCTGTGTATTTGAGCATATTTTGGATATATGCCTAAGAGTGGTGTAGCTGAATCTTGAGGAAGCACTATTCCTAATTGTCTGAGAAAGCACCAGATTGACTTCCAAAGAGGTACAAGTTATACAAGTTTACATTCCCACCAGCAATGGAAGAAAGTTCCCCCTTCTCCACAACCTCTTCAGAGTATGTTGTCAGCTGAGTTTTTGATCTTAGCTGTTCTGATGGGTGTAAAGTGAAATCTCAATGTAGTATTGATTTGGATCTCCCTGATGACTAGGGAGATGTTGAGCATTACTTTAAGTGTTTCTCTGCCATGCAGGCAAACCGTGGGATCTAGAAAAGATAATCTTGAGTGAGGTATCTCAGAAGCAGAAAGACACATAAGGTATATACTCACTTATAAGTGGATACTAGACCTATAAGATAAGATAAACATACTAAAATTTTACACCCAAAGAAAATAAATAACAATGAGGGTCCGGGGTAAAATTATAAATCTTCACATAGAAATACAAATGGAATGGACATTGGAAGTTGGAAAAAACAAGAAACAGGACAGAAGTCTACCATAGAGGGCCTCTGAAAGACTCTACCTAGGAGTGTATCAAAGCAGATGCTGAGACTCATTACCAAACTTTGGGCAGAATGCAGGGAATCATATGAAAGAAGGGGGAGTTAGCAAGACCTGGAGAGGACAGGAGCTCCACAATGACCAAATATATTTGGGCATGGGGGTCTTTTCTAAGACTGATTCTCCAACTGAAGACCATGCATGGATATAACTTAGAACCCCTACTCAGATGTAACCCATGGCATCTCAGTATCCTGGTGGTTTTCCCTAGTAAGGGAACAGGGACTATCTCTGACATGAACTATGTGGTTGGCTCTTTGTTGCTCTACCCCTCCCCCCATGGAGGGAGGAGCAGCCTTGCTAGGTCACAGAGGAAGAGAATGTGGCCAGTCCTAATGAAACCTGATCAATTAATGTCACAAGGAAGGTGAGGAGGATCTCACTATCAGTAGAATTAAAGAAGGGCAGGTAGGTGATGAGGGAGGGTGGGTGACATTTGGAGGGAATGAGTGAGAGGGATACACCTAGGACACAAAATGAATAAACTGTAATTAATATAAAAATAAAAATGTAATTAAAATACTTAAAAAAACAACACAATTTTTTACATACCTTGAAAAAATAATTCTCAACTTCATATGGAAAAAAAATCAGAATTGCCAAAACCATCTGTACAACAACAGTCTGGAGGTATCTCCATTTTTTATCTCAAACCACACTAGACAGCAATAGTAATAAAATCTGTTTGGTAATAGCATAGAAACAGAATTATGCATCAATGGAATGGAATATAAGACCCAGAAATAAACCTACATTCCTACTGATACTTGATTTTTGTCAAAGAAGCCAAAACTATACAATGGAAAAAAGACAGCATCTTTAATAAATGGTGCTCGTCTAACTGGATAGCTACATGTAGAAAAATGCAAATAGATCCATAGTTATTACTCTGCCCAAAATTAAAGTCCATGTGGATCAATGATCTCAACATAAAAACAGACTCACTAAATCTGAGGGAAAAAATGGGGAATAGCTTAGAACTCATTGGCACATGAGACAACTTCCTGAACACAAAATGGTCATTCTTGAATAAAGGTGTTTTGCATAGTTGTCAGTAGGTATCATTGTTTTGGTAAAAACCATCTACAGATATTTTTTTTATTTATTTGTTTTTTTAAAATGTGAACTTTTATTGGCATCCAAAGAACTATCTTTAAATTTGGAAACACATTTAATGTGTTGAAGAACATTTACAAATTTTGTGAATATACAATGTTGCATTTATTTTTTTTTCTATTATTGTTTTTTTTTCTTCTTCTTCTTTTTAGTTACATTTTGTTAACTCTGTGTCCCAGCTGTATCCCGCTCCCTCATTCCCTCCCCAACCCCACACTCCCTCCCTGGTCTCCTCCCTGCCCCTTTCCAAGTCCCTTGATAGGGGAGGACCTCCTCCCCTTTTGCAGGGAATCATATGAAAGAAGGGAAGTTAGTATGATATGGAAAGGATAGGAGCTCTACAAGGACCAAATATATCTGGGCACAGGGTCTTTTCTGAGACTGACACTCAACCAAGGACAATCTATGGATATAACCTAGAACTTCTGCTCGGATGTGGCCTGTGGTAGCTCAGAAACCAAGTAGTTTTCCAAAGTAAGGGGAACACGGACTATTTCTAACAGGATCTCAAGGGCAGGCTGTTTGACACCCCCCCCAGGGGAGGAAGGCCACAGAGGAGGACTTTGCAGCCAGCCCTGAAGATACCTGATAATACAGATATTTTATAATAAAATTTTAATTGCTTCAGAATTTTACCTAAGTGCATAGAATACTTTAACCTTATCCAACATTTATTTTCTCCTTTCTAATTTTTGCCCTATCTGCCTATCATTTTTCTCTCCTAGCATCATCTTCTCTGTTTTAAAAATTTCCACAGAGTCCACAAAATTCTACCTATATGTTCATGGTTATAGGGTATTCTACAAGAGCAAGGATACCCGAATCTCTGAATAAAACTGACTTTTCCATCCCCTGGTATCATCAATTGCCAATAGTTTTTCAGCTAGGATTGGCACTTCATGACCCCCTCTAATCCATGATAGGATTTTGTTGGCTTAATCTCGTACAGGTCTTGTGTATGTAGTTACATTCTTTGTAAGTCAATATGTGAAACATCCCTCTCATGTCCAGAAATCACTATTCTGCTGCTCACTATTTCCACTGCTATAGCTCTTTTATTCTATGAGTTCTTGTATTAATTGATATCTAATGCAAAAACAATTTTTCTTTTTGAGGCTTGAATGATGAACTTATATATGAATATAACACTAGGAACATGGAAAAGAGTTTACTATTAAATACATTCAAGTGAATAATAGTTTTAATCTTATTTATACAAACAAGAATAAAATTAAAAATCTAATTATTTAAGATAGTAACTGAAAAACAGACATTGCTACTAATATCAATGAAATATGAAGGATAATTATAGTAAGTGTTTGGCTGTAGATGAATGTTACTGGGTTGTCCATGCTTCAGTAAATGATCCTACTCTCATTCGTATATGGGTATCACTAATTGGATTCAGGGGATGTCAATAACAGTGAAAGGAACACCTGAACTTGGTATGCAGACAAGTTGGAGAATAGTGATTGGTGAATATGATGAAAACGTATGAGATAAACGCATAAACTATTATCTATTTCAGCCTTGAAATAGATTGAGAGGAAAGAAATTGAGGGAAAAGAAATGCTTTCAAACTCACTCTACATCATTGAATTTGCCAATAAAATAAAACCAGATAAGGATACATAAAATATCAATAATGATCAATGTCTGATTACCACAGACTGAAAGTCTCACTAAAATAGTAGCAATATACCAATTTCAACAACTCTTTTAATGGAGTATATACTATGTTCAAATGGGAGTTATCCTAGAATTTATTTAAAAATAGTATTTAAAATAGTTCAGATTATGTAAGTCAATAAACATAATACAACATAACAACAAAATGAACAAAAGCACATACCTTTCTACAAAATCACCTAACATCCAATAGAAAGTTGTAACAATCAAAATAATATTTTGTTGACATAATAAGCAGACATAGAGACAGATAAAATAGCACAGATTATGCAGAAATAACTCTATCCAACCTCAAATAAGAGATTTCAACAATAGCTAAAACACATGGAGAAAAAATTATCTCTTCAATAAATAGTACTGGAAAATTTGATGTTCAAGCATAAAGAATCCAAATTTTAAACCAACCTCTCTCATTATGCTGAAATAAACTAAAATAAATTTAGTTTAATATTGATTATAGAAATGTGTATTATATTATTTATATTGTTAGGGGTAAATATGAGACCAACACCAAAAAATGTATAACATAAAGTTAGGGAAAGATTTTAAGACATTGCACAAAGCAATGAGAAAAAAGATAAAACAAACCACTACCTTGCAAAGTTAAGAAGCCCTTACATTAGCAAAGAACCATTCCACAGTGAAGAAATACTCTATACATTGGAACAGAGCAACACTTGAATATCACATCCCTCTAGTTGAATTGCTAAAGAAAATGAGAAAATATAGGGCCTGGAAGAATAGCCTGTTATTTAACAGTACTTACTGTGTAAGCTTGAAGACTCAAGTTTGAAAACTAGCACTTATATAAAAATCAAAGAACAGATCCTAGTGTCTATAATCCAAACACGGAGATGGGGACAAGAAATGAAAAGATCCATATAGCCTACCGAAACAACAGTGAATTTCTCATTCAGTGAGAAACTCTATCTAAAAGTAACAATGCTGATGAGCAATAGGAGAAGTTATTTGATGTCTTGCTTTGGACAAAACATAAACACGCATCCCTGTGCATTGCACTTCCACACTTATGTGAATAGAACACCCATATAACACACACACACACACACACACACACACACACACACACACACACACACGCACGCACCATATACCACTAATTTTGAAAAGAGAGGAAAGAAAACCATTAGGTACTACGGTTGCTATTATAAAAACAGTATTTTATAAAAAATCAAAGAGTAAATATATCATGTGAAACAGGTGTCCTAATTAATGATGGGCATATTTCCAAAGAAATTGATATCACATTGTGACAAAACACCTGCCTTTTTATGTTTCTTGAAGACTGCCTGCCATACTCAAATTACTGACTCAAATTATTTGTCATTTATGAAAGTAATGGATATTAAATTTAGATATGAATCATATTAATATTACATACATTATATGTAGTAGACTATTAGTCATATAAAGAATGAAATCTTATAATTTATAATTTATCGCAATAAAGAAAATTGAAAGACATTATATAAAATAAAAGAAACTATCTTTCTTGGTCCTAGTTCTCTCTAAGTTGAGAAGAATGTCTATTACTTTTATGTTGTCATGAGAATTAAATTTGGAAACAAATGTTAGTTTTCCATGACACTACTCAGCATATAACCTAATCTCAGTCAATGAAAATTTACCGTTATGATTTTCTGAACCCATGCAATAGTAGGCCTGGAACACATGCCCTGAATCTTTGGCTGATGAGTCCATGATAAGAAGATTTCAGTTGTCTAGGGAGGATCTGGTTCAGAAAACTGTGCTTTAGCTTAATGAGATGCTCCATCCGGGTTCCTGTTTATGGAAGCCAGATATGTTAATCATTTTCCTCTCTAATCTATGTTCAAAGCTTGCTCCCTCACTGGCAAGCATTCTGTTTGCAAGAATAATTGTTCACTTCTCAGACGCACTGCCTATTCTCACTGGCACAGTGCTTCCCACACTAGCTAGCTTATTTTTCAGTTTAATATTCCTGACACAATGCCTTGCTCATCATTGCCACGGGGAATACAAAGACTTATGAGCCTGTATCACTGCACACTTCATTTTTCTTTTAAGGGTCTTGGATGTAATAAACTGTAATTAATAAAAATAAAATAGAAATTAAATAATAATAATAATAATATAATAAAAGAGAAAAAAGAAAAAAATTGTCTTGGCTGGATGACAGCTGGTGTGAAGTGATCTGTGTATCACTCTTCTAACTTACTTTTTAACTTTCTCCTTGAGAAACTTTAGTTTTTATTACCATTGTGGTTGATCAGGCCATGAAAAGATTCAGCAGTATACATAGCCCACAAGGTATTATTACTGTGGGATAACACCTGTTTCCTCTTCCTTTTCTTTCAATTTTATTAAGAGTCATTTGTCTAGCCATAATTACTGTTTTGTAAAATAAATTATCTTTTGCATTTTAAAAAGTTTCTGTTTAGTGGACCAGCTCTGCAATGTTTGTTGCACGAAAAGAAGGTAGCCTCACTTCCCTCTGCCTACCCAGAAGTCAACAGTTTTACTCGCTTATGGAACACTGTCAGTTCCATATAGCTACAAAAGAAGCTAGAAATACACTAGGAGAATGGACCTTCACAAGAACTTCTTCTTGTGAAGTGTGTCTCCTTTCTTTACTCAAGAAGCCTGCTAATGTGGCTCATGAGATGTCACCCAACTGTTTTACTCCCTGACTTGCTTCAGTTGTTCTGAAATCTCTCTGTACCAGCTAGAAGACTATAGGCAAGGAGATGCCACCTTGAGAACAACAAGTTAGAGCTGTGTTATAAAAGAGTACAACATCCTCTGTCTCTGTCTCTCTCTCTCACACACACAGCTTTAGATGCGCACTCATGTCAGAAACTAGAGCAAAGCATTGGGGATGCCACAGCCACTTCCTTACATGCCCTCAACTGTCCTGCTGCCAAGTGTTTCCTGCCATTGCCGCCTCTTCTATGTCTAGGTAATCTCAATCTCTCAATCCCTTCCTCCTTGCACCTACCCAGGTGATGTTTTCCTCCACCTGTGAGTAGTTTTGTTTCTTTTTACAATGCCGTATGCTTTTTCTTTAACTGTCAAACAGACTGCATATTCTAGCTTGCTTAAAACATTTTTTTTTTCAGATAGAGCCTGGTATTGAAAGGTTTTAAGGTTAGACTCATTTGAAAAAAAAAAAAAGAAGCAGACACACCTAACAGGAGTAGAAATTTGGAAATAATTAAACTCAGAGCTGAAATCAATGAATTAGAAACAAAGAAAACAATTCAAAGAACCAATGAGACCAAGAGCTGGTTCTTTGAGAAAATAAATAACATAGACAAAACCTTAGCCAAACTAACTAAAAAGCAGAGAAACTATCCAAATCAACAAAACCAGAAACAAAAAGGGGAGCATAAGGACAGAAACAGAGTGAATCTAAACAATCATTGCTACAGAGTCATTATGCCACAAAATTTGAAAATCGACATGAAATTGAGAATTATCTTGATAGATTCCATTAAACAAAATTAAATCAAGATCAGGTAAAAAAAGATTGAACAGTTCTATATCCCCTAAGGAAGTAGAAGTGTTCAACAAAAGTCTCCCTTCCAAAAAAAGCTCAGGGCCAGATGGTTTCAGCATAGAATTCTAACAAAACTTCAAGGAAGAGCTAATTCCAGTTCTTCAAACTATTCCACAAAATAGAAAGACAGTTTTCTTGATAGATTCCATTTACCAAAATTAAATCAAGATTGGGAAAATAGATTAAAGATCAAGGAAATGGAAGCAGTCATCAAAAGTCTCCCCCAAATATTCCAGGGCCAGATAGTTTAGGTGCAGAATTCTACCAGACCTTCAAAGAGTAGTCTCTTCAAATTATTCCACAAAATAGAAACAGAAGGAACATGACCAAACTCATTCTATGAGGCCACAGTCACCTTGATACATAAACCACAAAAAGACCCAGCCAAGAAAGAAAACATCAGACCTATCTCTCTAATGAACACTGATGCAAAAATACTCAATAAAATACTTGCAAACTGAATCTAAGAACACATAAAAGTTATCATCCACCATAACCAAGTAGGCTTCATTCCAGGCATGCAGAGGTGGTTCACTATATGGAAATACATCAGTGTAATCCACCATATAAACAAACTGAAGGAGAAAAACCTACAGCCTATAGCCAACATCAAACTAAACAGAGAGGAACTTAAATCAATCCCACTGGAATCAGGAACAAGACAAGGCTGCACACTCTCTCTGTATTTCTTCAACATAGTACTTGAAGTCCTATCCAGAGCAATAAGACAACTAAAGGAGATCAAGAAGATACAAAAGAGAAAGGAAGGTCAAAGTATCACTATTTGCAGATGTTACATGAGCGACCCCAAAATTCAACCAGAGAACTCCTTCAGCTGATAAACACTTTCAGCAAAGTGGCTGGATACAAAATTAACTAAAAAAAAAAAAATCAGTAGCCCTCTTGTTTTTGAAAGACAAAAGGGCTGAGAAAGAAATTAGGGAAACGGCATCCTTCACAATAGCCACAAATAACATAGTACCTTTGTGTGACTCTAATCAAGCAAGTAAAAGACCTGTTTGAAAAAAAAATCAGTCTCTGAAGAAATTGAAGAAGATATCAGAAGATGGAAAGATCTCCCATGCTCATGAATCAGAAGGAGTAACATAGTGAAAATAGCCATCCTTCCAAAAGCAATCTACAGATTCAATGCAATTCCCATCAAAACACCAACACAATTCTATATAGAACTTGAAAGAACAATTCTCAATTTCATATGAATAAAAAAAAAAACCCAGAATAGCTAAAACAATCCTTTACAACAACAGAGCATCTGGAGGTGTCTCTATCCCTAACCTCAAGTGTACTACAGAGCAATAGTAATAAAAACTGCATGGTATTGATATAGAAATGGAATGGTAGATCAATGGAATTGAAGAGAAGATCCAGAAATAAACCCACACACCTAGAGATACTTGATTTTTGACAAAGAAGCCAGAACCATACAATGAAAACAGACAGCATCTTCAACAAATGGTGTTGGTCTAACTGGATGTCTACATGTAGAAAAATGCAAATGGATCCATATTTATCACCCTGCACAAAACTAAAGTCCAGGTGGATCAAAGATCTCAACTTAAAACCAGACACACTGAATCTGTTAGAAGAAAAAGTGGGGAAGAGTGTTGAACTCATTGGCACAGGAGACAACTCCCTGAACAGAACACCAACAGCACAGTCTCTAAGATCAACAATCAATAAATTGGACATCATGCGACTGAAAAGCTTCTGTAAAGCAAAAGACACTGTCATCAGAACAAAATGACAGCTGACAGACTGGGAAAGGCTCTTCATCAACCCTGTACCTGACAGGGGGCTAATATCCAGAACAAATAAAGAACTCAAGACGTTAAACAGCAACAAATCAAGTAATCCAATTAAAAAATGAGGTACAGAGCTAAACAGAGAATTGTCAATAGAGAATTCCTCAATAAAGGAATATCTTTGTTTCTTTGCTTTTAATTGCTGAGCAGTATTCCATTGTGTAAATGCACCACAGTTTCTGTATCCATTCTTCAATTGAGGGGCATCTGGGTTATTTCCACGAAATCATGACATTTCAAGCTAATGGTGGTAACTAGAAAAGATCATCCTGAGTGAGGAATCTCAGAAGCAGAAAGACACATATTGTATATACTCACTTATAAATTGATATTAGACATCTAATGTAGGATAAATTTCTTAAATCTATACTAAAGAAGCTAATCATTAAAAAAAAGAAGTTAATCAAGGAGGACTCTGGGTAAGATGACAAATTCTCTCTCAGAAAGGCAAATGGGACAGACATCAGAAGATGGAGAAAACAGGTACAGGAGACTACCACAGAGGTCCTCTGAAAGACTCTACCCTAAAGGGTATTAAAGCAGATGGTGAGAATCATAGCCAAACTTTGGGCAGAGTGCAGGGAATCTTATGAAAGAAGGAGATAGAAAGTCCTGGAGGGGACTGGAACTCCACAAGGAGAGCAACAGAACTGAAAAATCTGGGCCTAGGGGTCTTTTCTGAGACTGATATTCCAAACATTGACCATGCATGGAGATAACCTAGAACCCAGGCTCAGATGTTGCCCATGGCAGCTCAGTCTCCAAATGGGCCACCCCAGTAAGGGAGACAGCAGCTGTCTCTGACAGGAACTCAGTGGTTGGCTCTTTGATCACCTCCCCCTGAGGGGGGGCATCCTTACCAGGCCACAGAGGAAGACAATATAGCCTGATGATCTGATAGGCCAGGGTTAGATGTAATGTGGGGAAGAGCACCTCCCCTATCAGTGGACTGGGGAAAGGTCATGGGAGGAGAAAAGGCAGGGAGGGTGAGATTGGAAGGGAAAGAGGGAGGGGGCTACAGATGGGATACAAAGTGAATAAATTGTAATTAATAAAAAATAAATTAATTAAAAAGGAAAAAAAATAAAAAAATAAAAGAAACTAGACACTCAAAATTGGATGGCCAAAAATTGATTTCAGTGAATTTGAATAGCACTACAGGACAGAAAAGAGATCATATAATGGGTGACAATAATTTCATAGAACAAGTTCCAGTTCTCTACAGTGTAGTATGGTAACTATAATTTACAACAACATATAAACCTATCAATAAGAAGATGAAAAAATGTCATGTATCCAACACAAACAAATGGAAATCACATTTGTTGTGATATGATCCTAGCATATACATTATGTACCCCATTAATGTAAGTGGTATTTTAATAATAAGTTACATATGGATTTATGGTACTTTTAGTTCATATTTTGTACTCATTGAATCACCCTTAATTGTATTCAGTATTCAAGTGCATAAAATGTTATTCAACAATAAAAATAAATGTGTTAATAAAAAATATGGGAAAGCCAAGTTTATATCACTACATGAAAGAAACCATTTTTCATACAATGGATATTGTTTGAGTTTACATAGATGACATTCTGGATTAGTAAACTTAGACAATGATGAATTCAGTATTTGTTAGGTTTTAGGAAAAAGAAGGGTATTCAGAACATAAGGGAAAATTTATGAGACAACTTCTCATCATGAACTCCTGGCTAGTCTGGAACTTGCTATGAAGACCAGATTGGCCTCAGACTCATATATCAAAGATATCTCTGCCTATGCCTCCAGGCTGCTATGAAAAAAGGTGCATAAAAATGAACACAAAAATTAAAAATCTAAAAACTCAAAAAAAGATAGAATAAATCTGTTCTTCTCATTAGAGGAATCAAACTCCACATTCAAAATATCTTACAAATATTTAATTAAAATAAAATTAAACCTAAACTAATAAAATAGTTCCTGTTTTGCTACTATAGTAAAAAAATTAAAATAAAAAACTAAGGCTGTTGCTTTATTTTATATGGTACTGCAATAATGAGCACATGTTCATACAGATTTAGATTCAAACCGAAAGAGCACGTGACTCAAAGAGGGAACTTCAATATAAACTATGTATTTTGAGTAGTATATAGCAGCCTTCTGTTATTTTTGCTCATTGTTTTCTGTATACCCAAATCTCTAAGATAATCGGGAGGGGAGGAGAGAGGGGCTTATGGGGGGATACAAAATGAATAAAGTGTAATTAATAAAAAAAATGTTTGATTAGTATAAGAACTTAAATATAAAATCTTTGAATGTAAAAAAAAAGCACTCTTTGATCATGTAGACCAAATCAGAAAATGTAAGCTACCAGGAAAGATATTTGTAAATAATTACCAAAATTGCAAGTTATGTGCGCATACCTTATATAGTAGTATCTTTATTTCTGAAATTGTGACTAGAAACTGGATACTACTTCTAGGAATTTCAGAAAACATTATAACAAAATCCAATAATGACACAAATTAGTTTATTTGTTTTCTCCTATAGCATCAGATAGTTTTTGTTTTAGTTTTATGTGATAAATATTGATAACATAAATAAAATATATTTTTCCTTTTGAATGAATTTGCTGTTTGAGACTTCTGTACTTCCATATCTATTAGAATCATCTTGTCAATTAGTGCAAACTCTACCTTTGGGATTTCATTCTAATTGCATCAAATCTATAGATCAATTTAGTTAAAGTCAATATTGTTAAAATATAAGGACATACTACTAATGGACAAGGTATAATTTTTGCTTCTCATTTGCTAAAAATATTATCATAGACACTAGTTATCAAGGACAATTAGAAAAAGGCCTCAAGGACATTTAGAAAATCATCAAAGTTGTCTCCTCTGTCAACTATATGCATTTGAGCCATTCTGAATAGGCTTACCTATGGGCAGTGACACTTTGGAATTTGTCTCCTGAATTCTGTTTACATAATTTTTGGCTGTTTTCATGCTTTGAAAGGTACTATTCATGTGTTATACAGTTGTGTGTTATACAAAATTAAGGAAGTTACCACAGTGTTGAAGAACCAGAAAAATAAAAAAAACTGCAACAGAGTATTGGATGATGGAGCCTGTGTATTGTACCACAAGAGAAATATAAGTAAGACTGGCTGCCTCTTCAGGCCATAAGGGATGAAAATGGGCTAACTCCTGGGACTAGATGTGCTGGTCTGAGTTGATAAGGGAGAGGTTCCCCTTATCTGAGGAGTAGGGGAGGGGAGAAAAGGGGAAGTGGAAGTGGGAGGGAGGATGGGAATAGAGGAAGAGAAGGGAGGGCTACAATAAGATATAAAGTGAATAAGGAAATTAATTAATTAATAAAACAGAAAATGCAAAAAAGAAAGAAAAAAAGGGAATGACTGAGCAACTAACACAATGGATTCTCAGAAGTGATATTGCCATTAGTGGTTAGCTTGTAAAAGTAGCCAACAATACCAAGTTGATTGTCTTTGTTGGTGTAACTGTTTTTGTAGTGGAGCACGCAGATTTACTATGTCCCTTTGTCCCAGGGAAAGCAATACTCTTGAGAATCACTCTTGGACAAGCCAAGCTGCAAAAATAACTGGGGAAATATCTGGTTCTAAGAAGAAATAAACTCAGCTTCCTAGAAGATTTTAAGACCAGGATACTACCCATGAGCATGGGAGATATTTCCAACTTTTGATAACTTTTTTATTTTTTTTTTCTTCAGAGACTTGATTGTTTTTTTTTTTTTTTTGGTTTGTTTGTTTTGTTTTTTCATACAGGTCTTTCACTAGCTTGGTTAGAGTCACACCAAGGTACTTTATGTTATTTGTGGCTATTGGGAAGGGTGTTGTTTCCTTAAATTCTTTCTCAGCCCATTTTTCTTTTGTACACAAGAAGGCTTCAGTTTTTTTTTTTGATTGTTTGTTTTTTATTTAATTTTGTATCCAGCCAAGTTGCTGAAGATGTTTATCAACTGAAGGAGTTCTCTGGAAGAATTTTCGGGGTAACTTATGTATACTATCATATCATCTGTAAATAGTGATACTTTTACTTCTTCCTTTCTAATTATATCACCTTGCTCTCCTTTAATTCTCTTATTGCTCTATCTCTGACTCCAAGAACTATGTTGAAGAGGTAAGGAGAGAGTGGGTAGCATTGCCTTATACGTGATTTCAGTGGGATTGATTTCAGTTTCTCTCCATTTAGTTTCATGTTGGCTATAGGCTTGTTGTATATTGCTTTTACTATGTTGGGTATGCACCTTGTATCCCTGGTCTCTCCAAAAGTTTAAACCTGAATGGGTGTTGAATTTTGTCAAATGCTTTTTTGGCATCTAAGAGGTTGATCATGTATTTCTTTTTTTTTTTCTTTCAATTTGTTTATATGGTTGATTACATTGATGGATTTTTCTTATGTTGAACCATCCATGAATGCCTGGAATGAAGCCTACCTGGTCAGGGTGGAAAGGAGCATCACATAGGTCGCCTCTGAAAAACTCTACCCACCAGGGATTTGAAGGAGTTACTGAGATTCATAGACAAACTTTGGGCAGTGTGCAGGAAACCTCATGGAAGAAGAGGGAGATAGAAAGATCTGGAGGGGACAGGAACTCTGGTAGGAGACAAACAGAGCCATAATAAATAAATAAATAAATAAAATAAAATAAAATATAATATAATTAAATTAAATTAAAAAAAAAAAAACCTGGGCCCAGGGCATCCTGCAGAGACCTATACTGCAACCAACATCCATGCATAGAGGACCTAGAACCCCTTCTCAGAGGAAACCCTTAGGCTCCTCAGTTTCCATGTGGGTTCCCTAGTAATGGGAGCAGAGGCTGTCTCTGACATGAACTCAGTGTCAGGCTCCTTGATCACCTCTCCTGGAGGGTGCAAACTTGACAGGCCACAAAGGAAGATGATGTAGCCATTCCTGATGCAACCTGATAGTTTAAGGTCAGATAGAAGTGAGGAGGCTCTCCCCTATCAGTAGGCTAGGGGAGGGGCATAGGAGGAGAAGAGGGAGGGTGGGACTGGAAAGAGACAAGAGAGGTGGATTCAGCAAAGATACAAAGTGAATAAACTGTAATAAATGAATAAATAAATGAAAAAGACCAGAGACACATGGAAATGATACTATCCAATCTGTAAAATTGCCCGGAGGCTGTACAGTGTGCTCCACGTTCCCATCTTTTGTGAGCTGTCACATATTCTGGAGTCGCCTTGAGATGCAGCTATCTTTGACTCATTTCTGCTCCTATAAGTAATCCTTCATCCATATTCCTGTAAGTAATATTTCACCCATAGTCTTGTAAGTAACCCTTCACCTATATTCTTGTAAGTAACCCTAAATAGTGTGCTAGGTTTATAGTCCCAGGTATAATTCCTCTTTTGTGGATCAGATCTTAAATTTCAAATAATCTTTGTAATTATTTTATCAACAAATGATGTTGAAATTTTTTGACATTTTTTGTTGAACCATTATGAATTTTCGTTTCTGTTTTCTTCCTGTAGTATTGTGAAGTGGTAAATTAAAAACAGGCTTTATAACATAGAAATGTAAGCAATATATATTTTTATATTATTTTATATTATATGTTTAAATATATATTTCTATATTGCTAGATAAAATTAGCTAATATTTTATTTATTTGTCCATTAGGATATTTAAATATCTAAATTATACATAACTTCATAACTTTTAGACATACTTGCAAAATTTATCTTATCTAACTAACCATATGAATATTGATTTTCATATTCTTTAATATTTTATATAATCTTACCTATATAACTATCTAAATCTAGTACTTTGTTTTGGTATATAATTCTTAACTAAAATATTTTTTTATTTATGTTACTCTTTTAAGGAGGGTGGGGTGAGACAGAGTCTTCTGCAGTCCAGGATGACCATGAAGTTTATGATACCATCAAAATCCATTTCTTACCTGAACCTCTCATGCAATATGTTAGATTTTCTATTTTAATTTATTTATTTTAATTATTTTTATTTTTATTAATTACAGTTTATTCACTTTGTATCTCCCTGTACCTCCTTCCCTCCTCCCTTCCCAGGCCTACCTTCCCTCTTCCCCACATGTATCCCTCTCCCATTTCATGGATCAGGGAGGTCCTCCTCCCCTTTTCTCTGATCCTAGTCTATCAGGTCTCAACATGAGTTGATCACCCCAGGGGGAGGTGAACAAAGAACAGGCCAATCAGTTCATGTCAGAGACCATCCCTGTTCCCATTACTATGGAGCCCACTTGGACACTGAACTGCCATAGACTACCTCTGTGTAGGGGTTGCAGGCCATCTCCATGAGTGGTACTTGGCTGGAGTATCAGTCTCAGAAAAGACCCCTGTGCCCAGACATTTTGGATCAGTTGCTCTCCTGTGGAGCTCCTGTCCTCTTCAGGTCTTACTATCTCCCACTTCTTTCATAAGATTCCCTGCACTCTGCCTGAAGTTTGGCTATGAGTCTCAGCATCTGCTTTGATACCCTGCAAGGTAGAGCCTTTCAGAGGCCCTCTGTGGTAGGCTCGTGACTTGTTCCCTGTTTTCTCCATCTTCTGATATCCATCCTCTTTGCCTTTCGAAATGGGGATGTTATTCCCTATGAAGTTGAGAATTTTTCATACTAGGTCTGTAAAGAATTGTGTTGGTAACTTGATGGGAATTGCCTTGAATCTGTAGATTGCTTTTGGTAAGATGGCCACTTTTACTATGTTAATCCTGCGAAGCCATGAGCATAGGCAATCTTTCCATCTTCTGATATATTCTTCAGTTTCTTTCTTCACAGACTTGAATTTTTTTTTCCAACAGCTCTTCCACTTGTTTGGTTAGAGTCATACCAATATACATTATGTTATTAGTTCCTATTGTGAAGGGTATTTTTTTCCCTGATTTCTTTCTAAGCACTTTTGTCCATTGCATGCAGGAGGGCTACTGATATATTTGAGTTAATTTTGTATCCATCCACTTTGCTGAAGATGTTTATCAGCTGAAGGAGTTTTCTTGTTGAATATTTGGCTTTACTCATGTATACTCTCATATCATCTACAATTAGTGATACTTTGACTTCTTGCTTTCCGATTTGTATCAACTTGATCTCCTTTAGTTTTCTTACTGCCCTAGCTTAGATTTCAAATACTATTTTGAAGTCATATGCAAAGAGTGGGCATATGCTTTGTCCCTGATTGCACTGGGATTGATTTAAGTTTCTCTTCGTTTAGTTTAATGTTGCCTACAGGCTTGCTGTATGTTGTGTTTACTATGTTTAGGTATGTGCCTTGTATCCCTAATATCTCCAAGACTTTAAACATAAATAGGTATTCGATTTTGTCAAATGCTCTTTTGGGAACTGATGAGATAATCATGTGGTTTTCTCCTTCAGTTTGTTTACATGGTGGATTACATTGATGAGTTTCCATTTATTGAATCATCCCTGTATGACTGGGATGAAGACTACTTGGTCAAGGTTGATAAAATTTTTTATGTTTTCTTAGATTTGGGTTTGCTACTATTTCACTGAGAATTTTGCATCAATGTTCATAAAAGAGATAGGTCTATAGTTCTTTTTTTATTGTTAATTATTTGTGTGGCCTGTAAAGGTGACTGTAGCTTCATAGGATGAGTTTGGTAATGTCCTTTCTGTTTCTATTTTGTGGAATAGCTTGAACAGAATTGGAGTTAGCTCTTCTTTGAAGGTTTGGTAAAATTCTGAGCTGAAACCATATGACTGTGCTTTTTTTTTTGGAACACACACTTCTAGTTCCTTGTGGGATATAGGGCTATTTACTCTATATACCTTATCTTGATTTAATTTTGGTAAATGGAATCTTTCAAGAAAATTATTCATTTCTTTTACAATTTCAAACTTCTGGGCATATAGTCTTTTGTAGTAAGAACTAATGATTGTTTGGATTTCCTCAGTGTCTGTTGTTATGTCCCCTTTTTATTTCTGATTTTGCTGATGTTTGATAGTTTGGTTAAGGGTGTTTGCCTATCTTGTCTATTTTTTCAATGAACAAGCTCTTGTTCTCATTGATTCTTTGAATTATTTCATTTTTTTCTAATTCATGGGTTTCAACTGAGATTGAGTTTGATAATTTCCAATAACTTAATCCTCTTCATTGTATCTACTCCTCTTCCACCCCCCCCCAGGGTTTTTAAGTGTACCATTAATTTGCTTGTTTGAGATATTTCAAACTTTGTTCTAGAGCACTTAGTGCTATGAACTTTCCTCTTAACACTGCCTTCATTGCGTTCCATATCTTTGGGTAAGTTGTTCCTGCATTTTCATTGAAATTTTGGAAGTCCTGGATTTCTTTTTTTCATTTCTTCCCTGACCAAGCTGTCACTGAGTAGAGTGTTGTATAGTGTCCATGTGTATTTATGTTTTTATTATATCTGTAGTTATTGAGGTCTAGTTTTAGATCGTGTTGGTCTGATTGCATTCAAAGGATTATTTTGATCTTCTTATATCTGCTGAAAGTTGTTTAATGCCAGACTATATTGTCAAATTGAGAAGTTTTTGAGAGGTGCTGAAAAGAAAGTATACTCTTTTGAGTTTGGGTGAAAAGTTCTGTAGACATGTATTAGATCCATTTGATTTAGACCTCTGTGTCATTAATTCCCTATTTAGCTTCTTTCTAGATGATATGTCCCTTGGTGAGAGTGGAGTGTTGAAGTCTCCCACTATTATGGTGTTGGGATCGATGTGTTATTTTATGCTTTAATAATGTTTAATTTAAAAATGGAGGTGCTTTTTTATTGGGGGCATAGGTGTTCAGGATTGTGATGTTTTCTTGGTAGATTTTTTCTTTGATAAGAATGGAGTGTTCCTTTTCATCTTTTTTTTTTTCATTAATTTTGGTTGAAGGTCTATTTTATTAGATATCAGGATAGCTAACCCAGCTTGCTTTCTGGGTCTTTTTGCTTGTAAAACCTGATTCCAGCCTTTACTCTGTGGTAGTGTCTACCTTTGTTGCAGAAGGGTGTTTCTTGGATGCAGAAGAATGTTGGGTCCTGTCTCCACAACCATCCTGTTAGTCTGTGTCATTTAATTGGATATTTGAACATATAGATGTTCATAGATAATAGTGACCAATTTTTTAAATAATTTTTTTAATTTTTATTAATTACAGTTTATTCACGTTGTATCTCCCTATAAACCCCTCCCTCCTCCCCACCCAATGCCACTTTCCCTTGCCCTTCTCCACACATTCCTCTCCCCAATTCAATGGATAGGGGAGGTCTTCCTCTCCTTCCTTCTGATCCTAGTCTATCAGATCTCATCAGGAGTGGATGGATTGTCTTCCTCTGTGGCCTGGTAATTCTGCTCCCCACTCAGGGGGATGTGATCAAAGAACAGGCCAAACAGTTCATGTCAGAGACAGTCCCTGTTCCTATTACTATGGAACCCACTTGGACACTGAACTGCCATGGGCCACATCTGTGCAGGGGTTCTAGGTTATCTCCATGAATGGTCCTTGGTTGGAGTATGACTCTCAGTAAAGACCCCTGTGCTCACATTTTCTGGTTCAGTTGCTCTACTTGTTTAGCTCCTGTCCCCTGCAGATCTTACTATTTCCCACTTCTTTCATAAGATTCCATGTACTCTGCCTAACAGTTCATCATAAGTCTCAGTATCTGCTTTGATAGTCTGCAGGGCAGAGCATTTCAAAGGCCCTCTGTGGCAGGCTCCTGACTTCTACCCTGTTTCCTGCTCCTTCTGCTATTCATCCTTTTTGCCTTTTGGGATGGGGATTGAGCAATTTAGCCAGTCCTCCCTCTTGATTAGTTTCTTTAGGCATACAGATGTTAGTAGGTTTATCATATATTATATGTCTACATAAGTGAGTATATACCATGTGTGTCTTTTTGCTGTGGGGTAGCTCACTCAGGATCATCTGTTCCAATTCCCACCATTTGCCTGAAAATTTCATGATTTCCTTGTTTTTTTTTTTTTTATTGCTGAGTAATATTCCATTGTGTAGATGTACCACAATTTCTGTATCCATTCTTCAGTTGAGGGGCATCTGGGTTGTTTCCAGCTTCTGGCTATTACAAATAAAGCTGCTATAAACATAGTTGAGCAAATGCCCTTATTGTGTACTTGAACATCTTTTGTGTATATGCCTAGGAGTGGTATAGCTGTATCTTGAGGAAGCGCTATTCCTAGTTAGTGACAAATTATTTTTAGTTCCTCTTATTGTGTAGTTGGTAGTTTTACCATGTTTCTATGCTTGTCTTCCTTTAATATTTTTGGTGGGAAGTTATCTATATCCTGTGTTTTCTTGGGGGTGGTTGATTCGGATGGATTGGAGTTTTCCTTGTAATACCTTCTGTAGTGCTAAGTGGCTGTGTAGATATTGTTTAAGTTTATATTTGTCATGGGATATTTTTTCCACATCTCTGATGATTGAAAGCTTTGCAGGGTGTAGTAGCCTGGGTTGGCATCTGTAGTGTCTTAGAGTCTGCATGACATTTGCCCAGGCCCTCTGGCTTTCATAGTTTCTGTTTAGAAGGCTGTTCTGATTCTGATATGTCTACCTGTATATTTTACTTGGTCCTTTCCCTTGCTGCTTTTTTTTTTTTTGACAACTTTAGTATTTTATTTTTATTTATTTATTTAAATTATTTATTTATTATTATTATTACATTTTATTAAATCTGTATCTCAGCTGTATCCCACTCCCTTATTCCCACCCAATCCAACCCTCCCTCCCTCAGCTTCTCTCTGCCCCTTTCCAAGTCCACGGATTGGGGAGTACCTCCTCCCATTTCATCTGGCCCTGTTTTATCAGGTATCTTCAGGGCTGGCTGCAAAGTCCTCCTCTGTGGCCTAGCAGGACTGCTCCTCCCTTGGGGCATGGGGAAGTCAAAGAGCCTGGCATTGAGTTCCTGTCAAAGATAGTCCCTGTTTCCCTTAGTATGGGAAAACAACTGGTTATTGAACTACCACAAGCTTTGTCTGAGCAAAGGTTCTAGGTTATTTCCATACATGGTCCTTGGTTGCAGAAACAGTTTCAGAAAAAAACCCTGTGCCCAGATATATTTGGTCTTTGTGGGGCTCCTATCCTTTCCCCGTCATACTAACTCCCCTTCTGCCAAAGGTTTGGTTATGAGTCTTAGTATCTGTTTTGAAACGCTGCTTGGTAGGGTCTTTCAGATGCTTTCTGTGGTAGACTCCTGTCATAAGTCCAATGCACATCTCATTTGTCTTTCTAAGTGAGGATTGATCATCTTACCCTGGGTCCTCTTTCTTGTTTATCTTCTTTAGGTGTATAGACTTCATTATGTTTATAATATCTTGTAGGTCTATATAAGCGAGTATATACCATGTTTGTCTTTCTCCTTCTGGGATACTTCACCCAGAAAGATCTTTTCTAGATCCCACCATTTGCCTGCAAATTTCATGATTTCCTCATTTTTGTTTACTGAGTAGTATTCCATTGTGTAAAAATACCATAATTTCAGTATCCATTACTCTGTTGATGGACATCTGGGTTGTTTCCAGGTTCTGGCTATTACAAATAAAGCTGCTACAAACATGGTTGAGCAAATGTCCTTGTTGTGTACTTGAGCAAATTGGGCCCTTGCTGGTTTTTTTTTTTTTTGTAATTATTATTAGTTACATTTTATTAACTTTGTATTCCAGTTGTATCTTGCTCCCTCATTCCCTCCCAACCCCAGCCTTCCTCCCTTCTCCCTTCTGCTTCCCAAGTCCACTAATTGGGGAGGACCTCCTCCCCTATCATCTGATCCTGTCTTATCAGGTATCTTCAGGACTGGCTACAAAGTCCTCCCTGTGGCCTAGCAGGATTGCTCCTCCTCCCTTGGAGTTTGGGGAGGTCAAAGATCCTGCCATTGGGTTCATGTCAGAAATAGTCCCTTTTCCCCTTATTAGGGTAACCCACTTGGTTACTGAGCTACCACGGCTACATCTGAGCAGAGGTTCTAGGTTTTATCCATACATGGTCCTTAGTGGAGTATCAGTCTCAGAGAAGATGCCTGTGCTTAGGTATATTTGGTCCTTGTGGAGCTCCTATCCTCTCCACATCATACTAACTCCCCCTTCTTTCATATTATTCCTTGCACTCTGCGGAAGGTTTAATTAGGAGTCTTAGTATCTGCTTTGATACACTTCTAGGTAGAGTCTTTCCGAGGCCCTCTGTGGTAGGCTCCTGTACTTTTATTAGTTTTCTCCTAAGTCCAATGCCCATACCATTTGTCTTTCTAAGTGAGGATTGATCATCTTACCCTGGGTCGTCTTTTTTGTTTATCTCCTTTAGGTGTATAGATTTCGTTATGTTTATCATATCTTATAAGTGTATATAAGTGAGTATATACATGTGTGTCTTTCTCCTTCTGGGATACCTCACTCAAAATGATTTTTTCTAGATCCCACCATTTGCCTGCACATTTCACGATTTCCTCATTTTTGATTCTTGAGTAGTATTCCATTGTGTAAAAATACTATAATTTCTGTATTCATTCTTCCATTGATGGACATCTGGGTTGTTTCCCTGTTCTGGCTATTACAAATAAAGCTGCTACAAATTTGGTTGAGCAAATGTCCTTGTTGTGTACTTGAGCAAATTTTGGGTATATGCCTAAGAGAGCTATAGCTGGATCTTGAGGAAGCACTATCCTAACTGTTTGAGAAAGCACCAGATTGATTTTCAAAGTGGTTGTACAAGTTTACATTCCCAGCAGCAATGGAGGAGTGTTCCCCTTTCTCCACAACCTCTCCAGAATGTGTTGGCATTAGAGTTTTTTATTTTAGCCATTTTGATGAGTATTTACCTTGCTGCTTTTAATATTTTTCTTTGTTCTGTAGATTTTTTGTTTGTTTGTTTTGACTATTATGTGACATGAAGAGTTTCTCTTCTGGTCTAGTCTATTTAGGGTTCTGTTGGCCTCACATATGTTTATGGACATCTCTTTCTTTAAGTTGGACAATTTTTCTTCAATGATTCTCTTGAAAATAGTTTCTGAACATTGGAGCCTGGAATCTGCATTTTCATCTATTCATTTTATTCTTATATTTTTGTCTTTTCATTGCATCCTTATTTTCTTGGATGGTTTGTTTTTGAAACTTTTCTTTTTCTATGAGAGATGTATCAATTTATGTAATTGTATCTTCAATGCCCAAGATTCTCTCTTCCATCTCTCTTATTCTGTTGGTGATGTTTACCTTTGTGATCCTTAATCTTTTCCCTAAGTTCTCCAGATCCAGGATTTTCTTGTTTTTGTTTTCTTTATTGCTTAGTATACATGAGTGACCCCAAAAATTCTACCCAGGAACTCCTATAGCTGACAAACACCTTCAGCAAATTGGATAGATACAAAATTAACTAAAAAAAAATCAGTAGCCCTCATGTATACAGAAGACAAACATGATGAGAAAGAAATTAGGGAAGCAACACCCTTCACTCTAACCGAGCAAGTAAAGAATTGTATGGAAAAAAAAAAAACTTTAAATCTTTTTTTTTTAATTTTATTTTTCTTATCAGTTACATTTTATTAACTCTGTATCCCAGCCGTGTCCCGCTCCCTCATTCCCTCCCAATCCCACCCTCCCTCCCTCATCTCCACCATGCCCCTTGCCAAGTCCACTGATGGGGGTACCCCCTCCCCATTCATCTGATCCTGTTTTATCAGGTATCTTCAGGACTGGCTGCGAAGCCCTCCTCTGTGGCCTAACAGGACTGCTCCTCCCTTGGGGGATAGGGAGGTCAAAAAGCCAATCATTGAGTTCCTGTTAGAAATAGTCCTTGTTCCCCTCACTATGGGAAACCACTTGGTTACTGAGCTACCACAGGCTACATCTGAGCAGAGGTTCTAGGTTATATCCATACATGGTCCTTGTCTCAGAAATGACCCTGTGCCCAGATATATTTGGTCCTTGTGGAGCTCCTATCCTTTCTCCATCATACTAACTCCTCTTCTTTCACAAGATTCCCTGTACTCTGCCGAAGGTTTGGTGATGAGTTTTTGTATCTGCTTTGAAAACACTGCTAGTTAGAACCTTTAAATCTTTGAAGACAAACCTAGAAGAAGATATCAGGAGATGGAAAGATCTCCCGTGCTCATGGATCTGTAGGATCAACTTAGTGAAAATGGGCATCTTACCAAGAACAATCTAGAGTTAATGCAATTACTATCAAGTTACCAACACAATTATTTACAGACCTAGAAAGAAAACATTTACACTTCATAGGGAATGACAAGAAAACCAGAATCTATAAAAGAATCCTATACAACAAAAGATATTCTGGAGATATCTCCATCCCTGATCTTAAGTGCTACTATAGAGCAACATTAATAAAAACTGAATAATATGGCATAAAAACAGAATGATGGATCAATGGAATTGAATAGAAGACCAGAAATAAACTCACACACTAATGGACACCTGATTTTTGACAAAGATGACAAAACCATACAATGGAAATATGAAAGCATCATCAACAAATGGTGTTGGTCTAACTCGAAATTCACATATAGAAATATGCAAATAGATCCATACTTATCACCCTGGATAAAACTAAAGTTCAAGTGGTTCAAAGAACAAAACATAAAACCAGACACACTAAACCTGTTAGAAGAAAAAATGGGGAAGAGCCTAGTGATCATTGGCACAGTAGAAACGTCCTAAACAGAACACCAACAACACAGTCTGTAAGAGCAACAATCAATAAATGGGACCTCATGAAACTGAAAAGCTTCTGTAAAGCAAAGGACACTGTTGTCAGAAAAAAAAATGTCCACCTACAGACTGGGAAAGGATCTTCACCAACCTTATATCTGACAGAGGGCTAATATCCAGAATATATAAAGAACTCAAGAATTAAACAGCAACAAATGAAGTAATTCCATTAAAAATGGAGTACAGAAGCAACAAACCAAGTAATCCACTTAAAAAATGGGGAACAGAGCTAAAGAGAGAATTCTCTGTAGAGGAATATAGAATAGCAGAGAAGCACTTAAAGAAATGCTCAACCTCATTAGCCATTAGGGAAATGCAAATAAAAACAACCTTGAGATTTCACCTTACACCCATCAGAATGGCCAAGATGAAATACTCAAGGGACAACACATGCTAGAGAGGTTGTGGAGAAAGGGGAATCCTTCTCCACTGCTGGTGGGAATGTAAACTTGTACAACCACTCTGGAAATCAATCTGGCGCTTTCTCAGACAACTAGGAATAGCGCTTCCTCAAGATCCAGCCATACCACTCCTAGGCATATACCCAAAAGACGCTCAAGTACACAAAAAGGACATTTGCTCAACCATGTTTGTAGCAGCTTTATTTGTAATAGCCAGAAGCTGGAAACAACCCAGATGCCCCTCAACTGAAGAATGGATGCAGATACTGTGGTACATCTATACAATGGAGTATTACTCAGCAATGAAAAATAAGGAAATCATGAAATTTGCAGGTAAATGGTGGGACCTGGAAAGGATCATCCTGAGTGAGTTATCCCAGAAGCAAAAAGACACACATGGTATATACTCACTCATATAAACATACAACATAGAATAAACCCACTAAAATCTGTACATCTAAACAAACTAAGCAAAAGAGAGGACCCTAACTAAAATGTTCAATCCCCATCCTGAAAGGCAAAGAGGATGGACATCAGAAGAAAAAGAAAATAGGAAAGAACCTCGGAACCTGCCACAGAGGGCCTCTGAAAGCCTCTGCAGTATAGAGTGTCAAAGCAGATGCTGAGCCTGATGGCCAACTGATGGGCAGAGTGAATGGAATTTTATGTAAGAAGTGGGAAATAGTAAGAGCTGGAGGGGACGGGAACTCCACAAGCAGAGCAACAGAACAGGAAAATTTGAACACAGGGAACTTCCCAGAGACTCATATTCCAACCAAGGACTATTCGTGGAGATAACCTAGAACTCCTGCACAGATGTAGCCCATGGCAGTTCAGTGTCCAAGTGGGTTACATAGTAATGGGAAGAGGGACTGCCTCTGACATAATCTGATTGGCCTGCTCTTTGATCACCTCCCCCTGAGGGGGGAGCAGCCTTACCAGGCCATGGTAGAGGACAATGCAGCCAATTTTGATGAGAACTGATAGACTAAGATCAGAAAGGAGAGGAGAACCTCCCCTATTAGTGGACTTGGGGAGTGGCATGCATGCAGAAAGGGGAGGGAAGGTGGGATCGGGAGGGGAGGAACGAGGGGCTTATGGGGGGATACAAAATGAATAAAGTGTAATTAATAAAAAATTTAAAAAAAATGGAGTACAGAGCTAAACAGAGAATTCTCAATAGAGGAATATCAAAGGGCAGAGAAACACATAAAGAAATGCTTGGTAGAGTCTTTCAGAGGCCCTCTGTGGTAGGCTCCTGTCCTGTTTTTTGTTTTGTCCTACTTCTCATGTCCATCCCATTTGTCTTTCTAAGTAAGGATTGATTATCTTACCCTGGGTCCTCTTGTTTATCTTCTTTTGGTACAAGTATTTTAATATTTATCCTATTTTATAGGACTATGTAAGTGAGTATATACCATGTGTGTCTTTCTGCCCCTGGAATACCTCACTAGGGATGATCGTTTCTAGATCCCACCATTTGCCTGCAAATTTCATGACTTCCTTGTTTTTAATTGGTGAGTGGTATTCCATTGTGTAAAAGTACCACAATTTCTGTATCCATTCCTCCATTGATGGACATCTGGTTTGTTTCCAGTTTCTGGCTATTAAGAATAAAGCTGCTACAAACATGGTTGAGCAAATTTCCTTGTTGTGTACTTGAGCTTCTTTTGGATATATGCTTAGGAGTGGTATAGCTAGTGTATCAAAGCAGATGCTGAGACTCATAACCAAACCTTCGGTAGAGTGCAGGGAATAATATGATAAAGGGGGTGTTAGTATGACTGAGAGAGGAAAGGACTTCCACAAGGCAAAATATATCAGTGCACAGGGTCCTCTATGAGACTGTTTTTCCAACCAAGGACCATGTATGGATATAACATAGAACCTCTGCTAAGATGTACCCATGGTACCTCAGTATCCAAGTGGGTTTTACTATTAAGAGGAACAGGAACTATTTCTGATATGAACTCAATGAGTGGCTCATTTACCTCCCCCCACCCCTTGAGGGAGGAACAGTATTGTTAGGCCACAGAAAAGGACATTGCAACCAGTCCTGAAGATACCTGATAAGCTAGGGTCAGATTGAAGAGGAGGAGGTCGCCCACCTAGCAGTGGTCTTGGAAAGAGACAGGGAGAAGTTGAGGGAGAGAGGGTGGTTCTGGGAGGGAAGGAGGGGGGCTATGGCTGGAATACAAAGTAAATAACCTGTGATTAATATTTAGAAAGTAAAATTTAATATTAAATAAAAGAAATGGTCAACGTCCTTACTTATGGAAGTGTAATTCAAAATCACCCTCAGATTTCACCAGCAGGTTATAGAATGCATGTCAGAGACAGCCCCACTGCAGTCCTTACTAATGAACCCACTCGGAGACTGTGCTGCCTATGGTCTACATCTGAGCAGGGGTCTAGGTCCTCTATATCTACTCCCCCTGAGTGGGGAGCAGCCTTGCCAGGCCACAGAGAAAGACAATGCAGCCATTCCTGATGAAATGTCATAGGCTAGGTTCAGATAGTAGGAAAAAAGGACCTCCATTATCAGTGGACTAGGGGAAGGGCATAGGGGAGAGAAGAGGGTGGGAAGTTGGGACTGGGAGGATATAAGGGAGGGGGCTACAGCTAGGATACAAAGTGAATAAATAATAAATATTTTTTTAAAATAAAAAAAAAACAATCATCAGAATGGCTAAGATGAAGAACTTAAGTGACAACACATGCTGGAGAGGTTGTGGAGAAAGGGGAACCCTCCTCCATCGCTGGTGGGAATGTAAACTTTTACAACCACTTTGGAAATCAATTTGGCACTTTTTCAGACAAATCGGCATAATGTTACCTCAAGATCCATTTATAACAGTCTAGGCATTTATCTAAGTCTGTTTTCATGTCTTCAATCATTTCCTTCATCTGTTAGTATGTGGATTCCTGTCTTTCCATGACGACCTCTATAATTTTCTTTTCATTTTCTCTCTATGAAAGAGGCATTACTTGTGCCTCTATTTATTTGGCTGTATTTGCCTGTATTTCCTCGAGAGCTTTGTTTGTTTTCTTTTTATGTGCTTCCAAAAACTGGATAAACTTAGATTTGAGATAATTTTCTTGTGTTTCTGATTAATTAAAATGTCCATTGATTTTGGGGTTTGCTGGTGAAGCCATAATGTCCTGATTTTTGTTGGTTGTGTTCTTACGCTGAATTCTTGCCATCTGCTTTTCTGTAACCTTGGCTGTTTTTTCTTCGAGTCTCTACTTCACTCTGGGTCCATCTGTCTCCTCTGTCTGGAGTATTTTTGAGGAAGATGAGAGAAGTTCCCTGGTTTGAGAGTAGATGTTGGTTTTTCAGCTATACCTAAAGAAGGAATGTCACAGGTACTTGCGTGTAAGCGCAGGAGTGTGCCTAGAATTGTGCCTTGAAATACAGGGTGCTAGAGCACGTAGATGACTGATGAGGTGGAGCATAACCACGGGAGAGGATTCTGGCACTATTCATGGTTATAATGCGCATGTGCCCTGAATGCCTCAGTGGCCCACAGGCATGTAGTACTGTCCTGTTATTCAGATCTGTCCGGGCTCCAGGATTTGTTTGTCTGGAGTGCACTGGGAGACCAACAGAACTGGACTTAAATATTGAGAACATTGTCCTAAGGATCCCTGTGTCGCCTACAGATGGTGTGTGGGTGGAATCTTATGTCTGGTTGCTAGCACAGAGGTACCCTGGATCTGTGGTTCTGCCTGCACTTAGTTGAAGGCATACTCACTTGCTCCCAGGTGTAATAAGAAAGAACTAGGTTTACCCCTGTTCTTTATTCTCTGATTTGGGTCCGCAGTGGCAAATGAAACTGTAGAAAATCTGTCAGCTCAGTGGTGTCTACTCTTTGGCTTTTGGGCGGGTAGACCCTTACTTCGGGCAGCTACCTCTGCTGTCACTGAGCTGGCATGCATGCGCTTGGGGAAGTGACCTTTGCTGTCTCAGTCATGGAGCACAGAAGATCCCTGCTTGGGGAAGCTGCCTCTGCCTTTTCAATCACTGAGCACTGAGGCTCCCGATAGGGCCAGCTGCCACCCTCAACTCAGTCACCAAGCACAGATGCTCATTCTTGGGGCAACTACTGCTGCCTGTGCTGAGTAGGGAGGCCAGTGTTTGGGGCAAAGGGAAGTGTAGGGAGTCCGAACATTCACCACTCTAAGTCCTTGGAGACATCCAAGGATGACCTGGATCCAAACTTCCCCGGGTCACAGTTTTTCCCCTCTCACCCAGGAAGCCTCAATGTGGATGTTCTGGCTTCAGCTTCCCCTCCACTCAGCAATTTCCATGTTTCGGGTCTTGTGTCCAATATGGTGTACATTGCTCACCTTCATCTTGGACTCCCACTCACATGTAGTCTCTTAAAATAGGCTTTGCAACAATCCCCATGATAAAGATTGTTACTGAATTTGTAGGCTTCTCTTAATAGTTTTTAATATGAAAAATTAATATTTTGAGATGCAATTTTCAGTGAGTTTATTGTAAATTTGCATGAATTAAAGACAATTAGCACTCAGTGTTTTCACAGATGACCTAAAGTCACAATGATGTCAGTCACTAGAACATGTTAACCTCAATAATTAAATAACCCAATACAGTTGTCTACTTGCAAATAATAGTAGAGTAGTTTAGATGTACTGACTTTTCTACAAGTTTATGTAAGTACAATGTGTCTGTATGTAAGAGTTCTCTTCTGCACTAATATTAGTTGTTTTAATCTACTTTTCTAATGCTTCAAGGAACAGAAAAAAGCTCTAATCCTAATATACATAAGGTGCACTTATAATGGTGAGAGAACTGATGTCATAAACCAATCTTTAGTACAAGAATCCTACTGAAGATAGTCATCAATAATTCTGACTTGATCATATTTTGAGTTTAGTATTTTTGCTGGAGTTTAGTCTGTTGAACAAGAGGTAAATGGAATGAGATAAGTTTACATGTACCTAAGGATACAAGAGATAGAATGACTCTGAGGGTCCACATAAAATAGAGATCTATTTAACTCAAAGATGATAAACAATTTCCTACATACATTTAAAACTAATTTAGGATTTATTTCTGGCCTCTTGCATTGATTTATCACAAACAATAGACCAATTTCAACTGTTAAAAAATACCCATTCAAAAATTATTCTATCATGATAATCATTCAAGGAAACACTGAGATCTGTGTGAGAACATAATACATAAGAAGGGTTATCGATGAGTGATAAGGTTATATTTATATATCAATACTATTTTGGAACCTAATGGTAAAGTTTCCAACATTCTAGGAACTTTTAATGATTGGAAACAACTAAATACTATTGAAAACAACAATGAAATAGAAAGATTTTAAGTGGGTGTGGAGTTTTTGAGGTGAAATTTGATAATTCCTCAAGAAGTTAGTTGATGATTGGTAAATGGTTCTTGGCTAAGAAAATATGAGATTAAATATAATTTTATAAGGATAGCTTTGGGTCATGCTGAGATGGAATGGGAGTAAAAATGGTCGGTAAAAAAGCAGAGAAGTAGAACAACCTTGAATTCTGCCTGTATACTTATATTTAGAACAGCTACTAAAGTACTAATCTATCATTTCCCTATTTCTCCTTTGAGCACATTATTCATATTTACTCTTCTTATTAGAATCATCAAAGATTGCTTTCCAGAGTGGTTGTACAAGTTTACATTCCCACCAGCAGTGGAAAGGATTCCCCTTTCCCACAACATCTCCAGCATGTGTTGCCACTTGAGGTTTTTATCTTAGCCATTCTAATGGGTGTAAGGTGAAATCTCAGGATTGTTTTGATTTGCATTTCCCTAATGGCTAATGAGGTTGAGCATTTCTTTAAGTGCTTCTCTGTCATTCGATATTCCTCTATAGAGAATTCTCTGTTTAGCTCTTTACTCCATTTTTCAATTGGATTACTTGTTTTGTTGCTGTTTAACTTCTTAAGTTCTTTATATATACTGGATATTAGTAAGATCTGGAGAGGACAGGAACTCCACAAGGAGAGCAACAGAACCAAAAAAAAAAAATCTGAGCACAGGGGTCTTTCCTGAGACACATACTCTAACCAAGGACTATGCATGGAGATAACCTTACACCCCTGCACAGATGTAGCCCATGGCAGTCCAGTATCCAAGTGGGTTCCATTGAAATAGGAACAGGGACTGTCTCTGACATGAACTGATTGGCCTGCTTTTTAATTTCCTCCCCCTGAGGGGGAAGCAGCATTACCAGGCCACAGAAGAAGACAATGAAGCCACTCCTGATGAGACCTAATTGACTAGGTTCAGAAGGAAGGAAATGAAGACCTCACCTATCAGTGGACTTAAGGAGAGGCTTGCATGCAGAGAGTGGAGGAAGGGAGGGATTGGGACGGGAGAAGGGAGGGAACCACAGGGGGGATACAAAGTGAATGAAGTGTAATTAATAAAGAATTTTTTTTAAATCATTAAAGAGCACATTTAACTCATCGACTTTATATGCTCATAAATCCAACTTGAGAGCAAATACATATAACTTTGGCTGTTATATTTAACACTTATTTTCTGTGTATTTTTTGACTTCTACTACCAATGAGACAATGGCATACATTCTTTTCTTACCCAATATCCAATAAATGTAATTTACCAAGGTATTGTTTGAGGTTTGTTAAAATATTTCAATGGGGTGTGGTGGTGGTGGTGTGTGTGTGTGTGTGTGTGTGTGTGTGTGTGTGTGTGCAAGTGAGATCAGGTCCCACCAATGCTGGAGTTAATGGATCCTTGTAGAGTAACAGGCAGATAAACTGATCAGTGTGATGCTGGGAACCAAACTCTGATTTGCTATATATACTCTTAAATTTATTAGCCATCTTTACCCGAAATTGTTGAATCTTGGAATCCAAGAAATTCTCAGATAGAAGTGTGGCTCTCCTTTTGTTTTGCCCTTTTGCACTTATTTCAATAAGATATCTTTGAAAACAGTTCAGGGTCAGTGTAAGTCAGTGCATTGGCTACAGATGAAATTAATATAAAATAAAAATAAATATTCTCTCTGAATTTAAAAGTTAAACATATGACAAGCTGGACAAACTTATTTCTCCTTTAAACTGAGAGAACTGTTTCTAGATGAAATATTACTGCAAGTATAAGCCTGGGTACACTATAGGGCAAACCAATACTTTGAAAATAATGAAGCTTAAAGCAAGTTTCAAGATAGGTTTTAAAACAGGTAACACAAAATGCATGATAGAAAGATGACTTGACAATCTGTTAGATAAGGAACCTAAGGGAGAAAAAATGTTGCAGATAAAGTGACCTCTGAAATTGCCCATTTTAAACTACAATAGAATAGCAATACCATCAATATGAAGAAGTGATGATAGGATCCTGACAATCTCTACTAACACCTGAAAGTGTGGATTATATTCCCATTTGGCAAGGCCAAGCTCAGGGACTATCAGGTGCAGCTCTCAGCAAGGTGCATCTGTGAAAGAATAATATGGTTGAAACATCTGGACACAGCTGGAAGAAAATCAACTGGATACAAAGAACATTTTATTTATAGCTAGCTGTGTTGTTTTCTTTGCTTATTTTCAGATGTTCATAAATACTAAGATTAGTGATCATAAAAATGAGGATTATGTTTAGAAACCTAAAAAATGAAGGAAAAAAACTACACAACTATCTAAACTAACTGCACATGGAACAGCTAAATTGTGACATTTTTTTTCGTAGTGAGTATTTTTCAATCCAGAGGTAGAAATATGGCTAAGCAAGAAGACTTATAAAGGATTTGATTGACACCTTTGAAGTAACAAAGTGCACCAATAAAATCTTACCAGGTTTTTCTCATAGTTCTATGCAGTAACATGAAAATCAAATTGTCATTTGAAATTAATGCTAACGAATTGGAGTATAATAAAAAATATTTCTTCTTTTGTGGTGAAAGTGAAATAGACTACAAGACTGATGAAGTTCAATGTGGCCAGTTCTGTAGTCAGTTCCAAAAAGGGCCTGGTAATTTTATGAGCACTAATAATGTTTGTGAATTTCACATTAGTTAAGCTAATTAAAGAGTAATCAAAGACACACTACAGTATTTAAATAATCAGTTCCCATATGTTAAAGACATAATTTTATTTTCACCTGCACCATTAAACTCAGATTAAAATAAATCACTCTCTTCTATGAAATTCTAGCTTATGATGAAATGCCATCTTAAGACTTCATTCATAGAATTAATGAACATATTTCCAATTTGTAAAAGAATTATGATTTCAAGAATATTATACATTGATATGAATTTACTTCTAATAATATTCTTGTGTTGGACTCTTCCATTGCCTTAGCAAAATAGCCAAGACTGGGCAATTTATAAAGAAAAGATATTTATTCTGGTCACAGATTTGGAAACAGGAATTTACTGCCCCTAGTGTGGGTCCATGGCAGATTGTACTCCACTGAAAAACAAATGATTACACAAGGAGGAGTAAAAAGGAAGGGAACCCAGACTTACATTTTTATAGCCATTATATAATGAGGATTTCAGAAAGTTACACCTCTTGTTAAAACGTGCATTTTATGTGATATTTCATTCTTTGTTTGGTACTTGGATCTTGATAATAGGCTCAGGCAATCTCAAATGGACCATCTTACTCCCTCAGCTCTCTGAGTTCTGGGATTGTACCACTATAGGCATGCATTACCACGTCTACTAAGACTCACATGTTAAAGGTTTCACCATCATTTAATGTAGTCACAATGAGGACCAAATTTCCAACACTGGAATACTTTTTGAATAATCTGTTTTCAAATGACATCTCCCAAATTAATAAGAATTATAGAAGAGGGGAGATCCAAGATGGTTGCATTGACCTTGCAAGGTATCTGAACAGCAGCTCAGCAGTGAGAGCACGGTTACCAGCAGGCCCTCAATGTAGACCCTAAAACCCCAAAATCTATGTGTCTCAAATGAGAGGAGATTCCATGGGGATAGTTGAAGGTCCATCTTCAGGCCACCCAGCTAATACCCAGAAAAATTCCCAGGCTCCCACCCTGCATGGCCACAGTCCTAGGCCACCTCTCCAATCCCCATCATCTGCCAATACCTTCCTGAAACCAGCAGCAGCTCTGTGGGCTCTGACCCTGCAGCCATAGGCCACTCGCCCAAACTCACTATTTGTGGATAAATTCCTGGGACCTGCAGCTGCTGTGCAAGCTGGGGGAGACTCTTACCCTGAAGCCTTAGACCACCAGTCAGAACCCACCAGGAAGGTGGCACCAGCTCCCTCAGATTTGACCAGCTGCCCTCGGCCATCCATTAGAATCCATCATTGGACACTTTACTGAGTCATGCAACATGCATAAGGGGCTCCTTCACTACAGTCTTAGGCTACCCACCTTCCCAAACACACCATCTGTGGATACCTTCCAGGATAAGCAGTAGTAGGGCCCGTGAGGTTCTGACTGCAGCCTTAAGCTACCCAATGGCCAAGTCCACTTTCTGTGGATAACTTCCTGGAACCAGAGTCTGGCAGCTCTGCCCTTGGGCACTCAATCTCACTGTCGGTGGTGTGAAAACTTTCCTGTACTGTGGGTGAAACTCCAAACTTGGATGCCCACTCTCACAGTCCTGTGGACAGTTTCTGGATACTAGAGGCTCCTGTTTCCAAACCTCAGAGACCACACTCACCATACTGTGGACACATTCCTGGTTGCAGCTGCCAGTGGCACTCACTCTCACAGCCCAGTGGAGCAGATAAATTCTGGTACTGTGGGACAGGTGTGGCTCCATTCTGCATACTCCCCTCCTGCCTGGTTCACCCAGATCAGAATTAGCCAGCACAGCAAAGTGAACACAGCAGAACTGAGCTAGTCTTGGGTCCCAGGTTCCATTCCCCATCATTTTAGGGACCCTGTGGGAGACTGTAACAGCTCTAGGCAAAGAAATCTATCTACCAATGCCCCATCAGCCTGGCTCACATAGGCCAGAATCAGATAAACAAGCACAGACAGAGAACCCAGTCTTGCTGAGATAGGCACCTGACAAAAGTTCCATTGTCCTCCAAAAGGAGGACTGTTGGGTATTGGAGAAGCTCTAGGGTAAGAGATCTTTCTGCCTGCTGCTTAGCACCAGAGCCCATCTGGATCAGAAACAATATGGGCAGCACAGGCGGTGAACCCAGCTGAGACAGGCTTGGGACGTAAATCAAATCCTGCACCTTCATAAGGAAGCTATGGGACACTGGAGCAACTTGAGATGACACAGAGATCTTTCCACCTGTGCCTAGGCTACCCAGGTCACAAACAGTACGCCAGTAGAGATAGGGAATCCAGGGGAGACTACTCAAGACTCATGAGTCAGGTGGATCCAGTCTGCATGCAGTACAAGTTAATTAATCAAGGCTACAGACAACCAGATGGTTAGAGGCCAGTGCAAGAATACAGGCAACAAAAAACAGGACATCCTAACTGAATGTCTACATGTACAAAAATGAAAATAGATCCATATTTATCACCCTGCAGAAAACTAAAGTCCAAATGGACCAAAGACCTCAACATAACACCAGACACACTAAACCTTTTAGAAGAAAAAGTGGAGAATAACCTTGAAGTCATTGGCACAGCACACAAATTCCTGAACAGAACACCAACAGCCCAGGATCTAAGATAAATAATCAATAAATGGGACCTGATAAATCTTGAAAAGCTTCTGTAAAGCAAAGGACACTGTCATCAGGGAAAAAAAAAAGCCTACACACTAGGAAAGGTTCTTCACCAACCCTATATCTGACAGAGGGCTAATATCCAGAATATATAAAGAACTCAAGAAGATAAAAGGCAACAAATCAAGAAATCGAATTAAAAAAGTGGAACAGAGCGAAACAGAGAATTCTGAACTGAGGAATATCGAATGGCAGAGAAGCACTTAAGGAAATGCTCAATGTCCTTAGTTATCAGGGAAATGCAAATCAAAATGATGCTGAAATTTCACCTTACGACCATCAGAGTGGCTAGTACCAAAAACTCAAGGGACAACACATGCTGGTGAGGATGTGGAGAAAGGGGATCCCTCCTCCATTGCTAGTGGGAATGTAACCTTGTACAACCCCTTTGGAAATCAATCTGGCACTTTCTCAGAAAATTAGGAATAGTGCTTCCTCAAGATCCAGGTATACCACTCCTAGGCATATATCAAAAAATGCCCCATCATTCAATAAAGATATTTGCTCAACCATATTCGTAGCAGCTCTATTCATAATAAGCAAAATATGGTAACTACCTAGATGTCCCTCAACAGAGGAATGGATACAGAAATTGTAGTACATTTACACAATGGAATACTGCTCAGCAATTAAAACAAGGAAATTGTGAAATTTGCAGGCAAATGATGGGACCAAGAAAAGATCATCCTGAGTTATGTAATGCAGAAGCAGCAAATCAGAAATGATATATACTCACTTATATGTTAGTATTATCCATATAATATAGGATAAACATTATAAATATTTAGCCCTAAAGAAGCTAAAAAACAAAGAGGACCCTAGAGAAGATGCTGAATCTTAATTCAAAAGGGCAAATAGGTAGACATTGGAAGTAAGTGAACACAAGAAACAGGATATGAGCTTTCCACTGAGGATCTCTTAAAGACACTACCCAATGGGGTATTGAAGGGCCAGAGTACCAGAATCCTTATGGAGCAAGAGGGAACTAGAAAGACATGGAGGGGACAGGAATTCCACCAGGAGAACAACAGAGCCAAAATTCTTGGGCCCAAGGGTGGCTGCAGAGACCAATACTACAATTAAGGACCCTGCATGGAGAGAACCTAGACCCCCTGTTCAAAGAAAGCCCATTGTATGCTCAGTTTCCAGTGGGTTCTCTAGTAAGGGTTACAGGGCCTGTCTCTGACATTAACTTTTTGGCTGGCTCTTTGATCAACTGCCCCTAGGGTGTGCAGCCTTGCTAGGCCACAGAGGAAGACGATGCAGCCTACCTTGATTGTACCTGATAAGCTAGGGACTGATAGAAGGAAAGGAAGTCCTCCTGTAAGAAGGGACTAGGGAAAAGGCATAGGGGAAGAAGGGGGATTGTGGGTGGGACTGGAAGAAGACAAGGGAGGGGGCTGCAGTGGGGACACAAAGTGAATAACTTGTAATAAATAAATATATACATACAACTAAATAAAAAATTAACAAGTATTATAGAAATAATATTTAGATGTTTCATAAGCATTTTAATACTTTTATTATTTAAATGACACATTCCCATAATTTGCTATGAACATAAATCACTATGAACAGCTGTAATTTATACTCTCCTTCTTAAATGACAAGCTTAAAGTTCCCTACTCCTTATAGTGGGCATGGGTGTATATCAAACATTTTTGCATGCACTCGGGACTCTTTTATTGGATTGCTTTGGTGTTTCCTTGTCATATTGTATCCTATTTTGTCCCATTTTGCTGTCTTCTCTTAGAGGCCTGATCTTTTATGAAGAATGAATGGAAGGAAAGTCGATTTGTGGAAGAAGGGAGGAAGGGGGAACTAAGAGGATTAGAGTGAGGGAAATTTGGGCTTGAGATGTATTGTATGAGAGAAGAATCTATTTTCAATTAAAAAAATAAAAATGCCAATGATTCTATTTCTCTAGATCTCAGTGATTTTTATATGTAAGCGAAAAGATGACCCTAAAGGTACCACAGGCTCTGATGTTATTTAAAGTTATGAATCTAGGTTACTGTCATGGCTAACCACGTTTTCACAAGAATTTCTTCTAGTCTTTTTGCTTATTATGACTGTATTATATTTGTAATGCTTAGCAAAATTTGCATAAACAGTTAGAAGATGATGTTCTCATTTCTCAGGCAGTAACCCTCAAACTTTTTATTCATTTTCTAATTTAACTTTTTTCTTGTTAAAATAAAATTTAGCATATTATACTGATAACATGCTTAAAATTGTGAAGTATAAATTCTTGTGAGATTTGATGTGTAAATACAAAATAAACTTGAATTAAAATTAAATTAGTTCTTATTTGAACATCCATTTTCTATGAGACAGAAAAAAATATAAAAAATGACTAATTCAGTCATTATTATTATTTTCTCATTCATTTCCATTTAAGTGAGATCAACTTGATATTCCTCTCTTCCTTCTTTCTGTAATATATTTTATGCTTACAAGTGATCAGGCTAATGCTATATGACCCTCTGTATAGAGGGTGTATACTTGATAGTGATTTCTCCTGGTCTTCCAGGATGAAATTAATTTTAAGACTAGTTACACCCCTTTGCTGTTTGATAACACACTAGACAATCAGTTCTTGTCTTCTGTTACCTTCTTTCTTCTCATTCACAAGAGTCACTATAGTCCTCTAATTTCTTTAGCTAATTGATGGACCTAAGTGCTGAGAACCATGGAAAATTTTTTTTCCTCATAGAATCATTCTTTTTTTTTATTAATTACCCTTTATTCATTTTCTATCCACCCATAGTCCCCTCCCTTCTCCCCTCCAGATCCCACCCTCCCTCCCATTTCTGCATGCATGCCACTCCCCAAGTCCACTGATAGGGGAAGTTCTCCTCTCCTTTCTGATCTTAGTCTATCAGTTCTCATCAAAAGTGGCTGCATTATCCTCTACTGTGGCCTGGTAAGGTTGCTCCCTCCTCAGGGGGAAGTGATCAACGAGCAGGCCAATCAGATTATGTCAGAGGCAGTCCCTTTTCCCATTACTATGAAACCTACTTGGACACTGAACTGCCATGGGCTACAACTGTGCAGGGGTTCTAGGTTATCCAACCAAGGACTATTCATGGAGATAACCATGGAAAAATTTTATACCAGATACTTCCAAGATGGCGGCAACTAGTGTGCAGCTTAGCTGAAGGGGAGAGGACCCAAAACGCAGAAATTGGTGAGTGAAGGGGCTTATCAACCCACAACAGAGTAATCTAGACTTCCAAGAAGAAAGAGACTAACCATGATCTGAGTCCATCTAGAATCAGGTCAAAGCAGACTCCTCCAGGGGAGGTGATCCCTCCTCTGAGAGGTGATCCCTGTGCACTTCCCGACACCCAAAACCCTACTCCCTCTTCAGAGGAGGCAGGAGGCGTCCAGCAGAATCTGCCACAGACCACCCTGTCTGTACTCCAGCCCCAGTGAGAGCTGCAGCTCACACACACACACACACACACACACACACACACACACACACACACACACAAAACAAACCTGAGATCGGGGCTGAGAAAACCCAAACCTTCTGGGAGCTCCCCCAAATGCCACCATAACCCTGCTCTGGCAAAGCAGAAGTATAGAGAGGCAAAAGCAGCTTCACAGCGCCCAGACCCCAGTGCTGTCGGCTGCTCCTAGCAAACAAACTTCAGCTCGGGATCTGGGACTGTGGTCATTCAACACGTCCTGAGACTCTCCCAGGTCCAGCGCAATAAGGTCTAGCACCAAGTCCCAACACTGGCGGCCCCTGACCCCTGGCAGAGAAACCCTGGCTCAGGATCCAGACTGACAAGTCCCAACCTCTTCTGGCACTCTCCTGAGAGCGCCGCCATAAGCTTACCCTAGCAGAGGGGAAGGACAGAGAGGCAGCCTGCCACAGGACACAGCACCCCCTCTCCAGCTCACCCAGTGGCCCCTGGCAGAGAAACCCAGGCTCTGGATCTGAGGACACTCAACCATACTGGTACTCTCTTGGAATCAGCAAACATAGGTTCTACTGCCAGGCTGCTTCTGGCAGAGAGATCTGAGCCCTGGATCTGGGATAGAGAACACTCTATCTATCAACCTAACTCTATCAACCTAACTCTTTCCCACACTACCCCAGGACCAGTCAACATAACCTCTCCGGGCAGAGGGAAAGGACAGAGAGGCAGCACACAGGAAAGGTGGACACCAAGTCCTGTGGCCACAGTGCCACAGAGCTGACTGTTAGCCTTCCTGGGCATTTCCCACAGCAGGACCAAATCAGAGAGTAGAGAGCAAGGGGAACCCCTGTGAATTCCAACTGGACCTGCAAGAGAGTGAGTGAGCCTTCTAGGGAGAGTTTGCCCCAGACCCAGGGCCTCTCCACAGGAGCAATCAGACGAGATCCCTGCCACCCACACCCCTAGTGTGGGCATCATAGAGATTCTTGGGATAGTGACCCCAACGTTGAAGCTTCTGCCTTGTGGGTCCACCAGTGTAATCCAGGCAAACAATCCCTGGATCTCAGATGGAACTGCATAATAGTAGCCTGCAGGCTAATGAAATAGTCAGAGAATCTGCACATGCACACTGCTACTGCTAAAAGAGCATGTGAATAGTGCCAGCGTCACATACCTTACTTAGGCAAAACTGAAACCAGGACACACACTCCCAAACCAGTGAATTTCTCTCATCTACTTGAAAAAATAGTCCAGAAAACAGAAAGAGACGATCATAGCCTGAACTACAAATTCAAGAAACAAACAGTGATGGTTATAAATAACCTGATAGCTAGAGGGAGACATAAGAACACACCCAACAAAAATCAGGACATAATGACCTCACCAGCAACCCTAGAAAACAATGAAACAATGGACACTTCAATTCACTACATATATGAGAAAATAACCTCAAAACTGTTTCTCCAGCTATTAGACGCCCATAAAGATGAAATGAACAAAGCTCTCAGAGAAATAGCCAAAGAAATAGAGATGAACAAAGAGGAAACAAATAGAGCTTTCAGAGAAGCAACCACAAAAATTGAGGCAAACAAAGAAGAAATGAACAAAGCTCTCAAAGACATGTCCACACAAATGAAGGAAAATAAAGAAGAAATAAAAAAAGCTCTCATAGAAATACAGGCAATTATACCCAAAGAAGTAAAGACACAATTAGTGATACAAAGAGAGGAAACAGACAAAAAAATAGAAGCTGTCATTGAAAAGCAGAACTCCACATTCAAACAGATGAAGGAAATGGTGCAAGACATGAAAACAAAATCAGAATCAATAAAGAAAACACAAATAGAGAAAAACCAGGAGCTGGAAAACATAGAGAAAAGATCAGGAACTACAAAGGTAAGCATCACCAACAGAATACAAGAGATGGAAGAAAGAATCTCAGGAGCCGAAGATACACTTGTGGAAATTGACATGTTTTTCAAAGAAAAAATAAAATAAAAAACTTTCCAAACACAAAACATCCAAGAAATCAAGGACACCATGAAACGACAAAATCTAAGAATAATAGGAGTAGAAGAAAAAGAAGACATCAGGCTCAAAAGTCCGGAAAATATTTTCAAGAAAATTATAGAAGAAAATTTTCCCAACTTAAAGAAGGAGATGTCCATAAACACACAAGATGCTTAAAGAACACCAAGTAGACTAGATCAGAAAAGAAATTCTTCACATCACATCATCGTCAAAACCCTGAACCTACAGAACAAAGAAAAAATTCTGAAAGCAGGAAGGGAAAAAGGCCAAGTAACATATGAAGGTAGACCTATCAGAATCACACCAGATTTCTCAACAGAAACTATGAAAGCCAGAAGGGCCTGGACAGAAATCATACAGTCCTTAAGGGACCACAGATTCCAACCCAGACTACTATACCCAGCAAAACTTTCAATCAACATAGAAGGAGAATTCAAAATATTCCATGAAAAAACCAAATTTAAACAATAGCTACATAGTAACCCAGCTCTACAGAAGTTACTAGAAGGAAACTCCAAACCAAAGAAAACAACTACATCAAAGGAAACAGAGGAAATAGATAACTACAAACCAAAAAAAAAAAAAAATGAACACAAGCAATGAAACTCAGTGACAACACCAACCCCACATCAAAAGAAAGTAACAATTGTTGGTCACTAGTATCTATCAAAATCAAAGTACTCAACTCCCCAATAAAAAGACACAGATTATCAGAATGGTTGCGGAAACAGGATCCAACTTTCTGTTGCATCCAAGAAACACACCTATGCAACAAAGATAAACACTACCTCAGACTAAAGGAATGGAAAAATGTTTTTCAAGCAAATGGTTCCAGAAAACAAGCTGGAGCAGCCATTCTAATATCTAATAAAATAGACTTTCAACCCAAGTTAATAAAACAAGATAAGGAGGGCCACTATATTCTTATCAAAGGAAAAATCCGCCAAGAGGACATCACAATTTTAAATATCTATGCCCCACATACAAGAGCAACTACATTCGGAAATGAAACAATATTAAAGCTTAAATCACACATTGATCCTAATACCTTAATAGTGGGAGACTTCAACACTCCACTCTCACCAAGGGACAGATCAACTAGACAGAAAACAAATAGGGAAATAAAAACACTTACAGAGTCCCTAAATCAAATGGACCTAATAGATGTCTACAGATCTGTTCATCCAAACTCAAAAGATTATAGCTACTTTTCAGCACCGCATGGAACCTTCTCCAAAATAGACCATATAGTTGGTCATAAAGCAAGCCTCAACAGATACAAAAAGATTGAAATAATTCCTTGTATTCTATCTGACTACCATGGACTAATGCTGGACCTCAACAACAACAGAAATAACAAAATGCTGGAACACACATGGAAACTGAACAACTTGTTACTCAATGACAGCTGGGTTAAGGAAGAAATAAAGAAAGAAATTAAAGACTTCCTAGAATTCAATGAAAATGAAGGCACAAATACCCAAATTTATGGGACACATTAAAAGCAGTGCTCAGAGGAAAATTTATAGCACTAAGTGCCTTCAGGAAGAAATTTGTAACATCACATACAAGCACCTTAATAGCCAAACTGAAAAACCTAGAAAAAAAAGAAGCAGATACAAAAAGTGGAGCAGACAGCTGGAAGTAAAAAAACTCAGGGCTGAAATCAATCCATTAGAAACAGATAAAACTATTCTTAGAATCAATGAAAAAAAAGCTGGTTCTTTGAGAAAATCAACAAGATAGACAAACCCTTAGCCAATCTAATTAAAAAGCAGAGAGAATCTTTCCAATTCAGCAAAATCAGAAATTAAAAGGGTGGCATAACTACAGACACTGAGGAAATTCAAACAATCATTAGGTCATACTACAAAAGCCTATATGCCACAAAATTTGAAAACCTAAATGAAATGGACAATTTTCTTGATAGATTCCATCTTCCAACATTAAGTCAAGATCAGGTAGAAAGACTGAATAGCCTTATATCCCCCAAGGAAATTGAAGCAGTCATTCACAGTCTCCCCTCCAAAAAAAGCGCTGGGCCAGATGGTTTCAGCACGGAATTCTACCAGACCTTCAAAGAAGTGCTCACACCAATTCTCCTCAAACTATTCCACAAAATAGAAACAGAAGGTACATTATCAAACTCATTCTATGAAGCAACAGTCACCCTGATACCTAAACCACACCAAGACCCAACAAAAAAAAGAGAACTTTAGACCTATCTCTCTTATGAACATTGACGCAAAAATATTCAATAAAATACTTGCAAACCAAATCCAAGAACACATCAAGGATATCATCTACAATGACCAAATAGGCTTCATCCCAGGCATGCAAGGGTGGTTCAACATACGGAAATCCATCAATGTAATCCACCACATAAACAAACTGAAGGAGAAAATCCATATGATCATCTCCTTAGATGCTGAAAAAGCATTTGACAATGTCCAACACCCATTCATGTTTAAAGTCTTGGACAGATCAGGGATACAAGGCACATACCTAAACATAGTAAAGGCAATATACAGCAAGCCTATAGCCAACATCAAACTCAATGGAGAGAAACTTAAATCAATCCCACTGAAATCAGGGACAAGACAAGGCTGCCCACTCTCTCCATACCTCTTCAACCTAGTACTTGAAATCCTAGCCAGAGCAATAAGACAACTAAAGGAGATCAAGGGAATACAAATCGGAAAGGAAGAGGTCAAAGTGTCACTATTTGCTGATGATATGATAGTATATATGAGCGACCCCAAAAATTCAACCAGAGAACTCCTCCAGATGATAAACACTTTCAGCAAAGTGGCAAGTTACACAATCAACTCAAAAAAAAAAAAAAAAAAAAAAA
>NW_026590677.1:5744499-5748656 GCF_907164565.1 Psammomys obesus
AAAAAAAAAAAAAAAAAAAAAAAACCCCGAAGCCCTCCTGTATACCAAAGACAAAAGGGCCAAGAAAGAAATTAGGGAAACAACACCCTTCACAATAGCCACTAATAACATAAAGTACCTTAGGGTGACACTCTCCAAGCAAGTGAAAGACCTGTTTGAGAAAAACTTCAAGTCTCTGAAGAAAGAAATTGAAGAAGATCTCAGAAGATGGAAAGATCCCCCGTGCTCATGGATTGGTAGGATTAACATTGTGAAAATGCCATCCTGCCAAAAGCAATCTACAGATTCAATGCCATTCCCATCAAAATACCAACTCAATTCTTTACAGACCTTGTCAGCAAGCAGGGAGCACAATCTTTGGCGTTACAGAACTGGGTGAAGTTTAGCAGGGCAGGGTGACCTTTTCTGAGGCATGTCATCACAATGGCTAAGGAAATAATCACAATGGCTATTTTTCTAAACCTTATTTGAAACATTGGGGAGAATTTTCCCACCTGATTCTCAACCGATTCCCATTTATCATTGCCAGGGAGTTTATCTCTATTTTCTATGAAGCATTTACTCTGGTATATTTCCTAGAGGCTGTTGCTAGGAGAGTTAATTTTGTTTTCTGCCAGGTATACATTCTGTGATATTTCCTGGTACCTGAATTCAGTTCCCAGTCAAGATCTTTATTTCAAAATGGAGTTATATTCAGGCTATCTTAAGCTCTTCACTAGCAGATGAAAGACCTCAACATAAAACCAGATACTCTAAATTTGTTAGAAGAAAAAGTGGGGAACATCCTAGAACTCATTGGTACAGAGACAACTTCCTGAACAGAACACCAACAGCACAGGCTCTAAGAGCAACAATCAATAAATGGGACCTCATGAAACTGAAAAGCTTCTGTAAAGCAAAGAACACCATCATCAAAACAAAACGACTGCCTACAGATTGGGAAAGAATCTTCACTAACCCTTTATCTGACAGAGGACTAATATCCAGTATATACAAAGAACTAAAGAAGCTGAAAAGCAGCAAACCAAATAATCCAATTAAAAAATGGGGAACGGAGCTAAACAGAGAATTCTCGACAGAGGAATATCGAATGACAGAGAAACACTTAAAGAAATGCTCAACCTCATTAGCCATCAGGGAAATGCAAATCAAAAAGACCCTGAGATTTCACCTTACACCCATCAGAATGGCCAAGATGAAAAACTCAAGTGACAACACATGCTGGAGAGGTTGTGGAGAAAGGGGAACCCTCCTCCACTGCTGGTGGGAATGTAAACTGGTACAACCACTTTGGAAATCTATCTGGTGCTTTCTCAGATAATTAGGAATAGTGCTTCCTCAAGACCCAGCCATACCACTGCTAGGTATATACCCAAACTTTGCTCAAGTACACAAAAGGGATACTTGCTCAACCATGTTTATAGCAGCTTTATTTGTAATAGCCAGAACCGGGAAACAACCCAGATGTCCATCAGTGGAGGAATGGATACAGAAATTGTGGTATTTTTCACAATGGAATACTACTCAGCAATCAAAAAGTAGGAAATCATGAAATTTGCAGGCAAATAGTGAGATCTAGAAAAGGTGATTCTGAGTGAAATATCCCAGAAAGAGAAAGACAGACATGGTATATACTCACTTATATAAACCTATAAGATATGATAAACATAATGACATCTATACACCTAAAGAAGATAATCAAGTGAGTGGACATGGGGTAAGATGATCAATCCTTGTTTAGAAAGACAAATGGGATGTGCATTGAACATATGACATGGAGTCTACTGAAGGCATCTGAAAGACTCTAACTAGCAGTGTTTTCAATGCAGATACAAAGACTCACAACCAAACCTTCGGTAGAGTACAGGGAATCATATGAAAGAAGGGGAGTTAGTATGACATGGAAAGAATAGGAGTTCCACAAGGAACAAATATATCTGGGCACAGGGTCTTTTCTGAGTCTGACATTCAACAAAGATCATGTGTGGATATAACCTAGAACCTCTGCTCAGATGTAGCCTGTGGTAGCTCAGTAACCAATTGCTTTCCCATAGTAAGGGAAACAAGGACTATTTCTAACAGGAACTCAATGGCTGGCTCTTTGACCTCTCCACCCCTCAAGGGAGGAGCAGTCCTGTTAGGCCACAGAGGAGGACTTTGCAGCCAGTCCTGAAAATGCCTGATAAAACAGGATCAGATGAATGGGGAGGAGGTCCCTCCCCCATCAGTGGACTTGGAAATGGGCAGGGTGGAGATGAGGGAGGGGGGATGGGATTGGGAGGGAATGAGGGAGAGGAATACATCTGGGATACAGAGTTAATAAAATGTAACTGATAAGAAAAAAATAAAATTAAAAAAAATTATACCACCCTGGCTATTCCACAGCTTTATGAAGTCAGAGACTTTCTATATTATTCCTATCATTATTTAGTCATACTATAAAATCTTGTGACATAGTGTGTAGGGAGGTGTTTTCATGAAGTTCGCTAGTTTTTTATATCCTCAGATAACTGCATTTTATTTTCTTCTTCAAAAATCCAAACTTAGTGGTGGTTATACTTCCCATTACCCCAAGATTGAAGACTGAATTTTATGAATTTACAGTGTAAATTTTACAATATTATTAACTTGATATTTCTTCTCCAGTTTACTTTTTATTAATTAATTTGTTCATTACTTTTACATCTCAATCACAGCTTCCTCTCCCTCCTATCCTCCTAGTCCCTCAATATCATCTCTTCTCCTCCTTCCCTTCCCCACATCCTGTTTCTCCTCAGAATAAGGGAGATCTCTTCCTTGATACCAACCTACCTTGAAATATCAAGTTGCAAAAAGATTAGGCTCATCTTCTCCTTCTAAGGCTAGACAGGGTAGCCCAGTTAGGGAAAAGTGATCCAAAGGCAGGCAGCAGCATCAGAGACAGCCTGTGTTCCTACTATCAGGTGTCCCGTGAGAAGACAGCTTCATAACTGTTACATATGTGCACAGGGTCTAGATCAGTCTCATGCATGCTCTCTGCTTGGTGGCTCAGTTTCTGTGGACTGCTATAGGCCCAGGTTAATAGATTCTTTACTTTTTTGTGGTATCTTTGATCTCTCTGGGTCCTTCAAATCTTCTTCCCCTTCTTCCACAGTATTCCCAAGCTCTATTTCCTGTATGGATGTGGGTCTCTGCCCATGTTTCAATCATTAGCTGGTAGCTATGTGAAGCTTCTCATATCACAGCCATCTGTGATCTATCATTAACAGTATCAGGGAGGAGTTCCTCTCATTGCAACCTAGGCCAATCATTGGTTGGCCATTCCCTCAATTCCCGCTCCATTTTTATCCTTGCACAAATTGTAGTCTGTATAAATTGCAGGTCTAAGGTTTGGTGGCTGAGTTGGTGTCCCAATTTCTCTATGGGAAGTCTTGCCTGGTTACAGGAGATGGCTAGTTCAGGCTCCATATACCTCTTTGCTAGGGATATTAGCTAGGGTCAACCTCATAGGGTTTTCCATTGTCCCAGGTTCCTAGCTTATCCTAGAGATGCTTTCCCCCACCAGTTCCAATTCTTAGTACTCTCTCTCTCTCCATCCTCTGTGTCAGTTGATTCCCCTTGCCTTCCTCCTTACTCACTTCCCTACTCAGTCCCCTTTCTTCATCCACATCCTCCCATTGACATTTTGTTTCCCCATTCCTATAATATTCTAACTTTTGCACTTAAGTCTACCTTGTTACTTATCTGCTTTGGCTCTGTGTATTGTAGCATAGCTAATATCCACTTATAAGTGAGTACATAACATGGAACTTGATGCCCCTCATCAGCAGGAAGTTGTCTAATGAAACTGAGAACCACTTTTCTCTATAACCTTTCTCTTAGTGTTTGAAAGATTAAGTGGGTAAGAGTGGAGAATGGTGGTAAATAAAATAGCCCTACAAAGTAGCCAAAAATATGCTTACATGTGGCACCCAGATAGAGACCTAGGCAAAACAGAGAATCTGATTTCTAATGACATAGAGAAAATGACAGTAGTTAATGGGATAAATATTTGTTTCAAAATATCAGCAAAAGGTTTATTACAGCTGCTGGTAGGATTTCTCCTGCTTTTCTTACTCTTTTCTCTGGTGATCTTCTTCTTCTTCTTCTTCTTCTTCTTCTTCTTCTTCTTCTTCTTC
>NW_026590677.1:5748666-5810023 GCF_907164565.1 Psammomys obesus
CTTCTTCTTCTTCTTCTTCTTCTTCTTCTTCTTCTTCTTCTTCTTCTCCTCCTCCTCCTCCTCCTCCTCCTCCTCCTCCTCCTCCTCCTCCTTTTCTTCCTATATTCTGTCAATAAAAACATTGTGAGAATGGTTGAGCAGTTTGAAAAATTTTGGTGATTTCACTATGTTTATCCTACCGATCTATGACCATGGGAGATCTTTCCATCTTCTGATATTTTCTTCAATTTCTCTCTTCAGAGACTTGAAGTTTTTTTCAAACAGGTCTTTCACTTGCTTGGTTAGATTCACTCCAAGGTACTTTATGTTTTTAGTGGCTGTTGTGAAGGGTGTTGTTCTTTTTTTAATTAAATTATTGTATTTTTCTATTAATTACAGTTTATTTACTTTATATCTCAGCTGTAGTCCCCTCCCTCATTCCCTCCTAATCCCACCCTCCATCCCTCATCTCCTCCCTGCCCCTCTCTAAGTCCACTGATAGGGAAGGTCCTCCTCCCCTTCCATATGACTCTAGCTTATTAGGTCTCATCAGGACTGGCTGTAATGTCCTCCTCTGCGGCTTAGCAAGGCTGCTCCTCCCTTGGGAGGGAGAGGTCAAAGAGCTGGCCACCGTGTTTTAAGATTGGTAGTTTTAAGTTGTAAATGTTAGAGGATATAAAGTCTTTGATGGCAATAAAAAGTGACTTGGGTTCAGAAATTTGAACTCACCTAGACAGATTAATAGTGGAATATTTTCCCCAAGGTTGCCACATACAAGAGGACTGGACGTTGTGAATGTAATTCTTGCCTAACAGTACTTATAATTGTTTTTTACTGTATATAGTTTATTATTGTTAGAGAAAAAGCCATTTCTTGGACTATAGGGAAAGATGTAAAGGTGTACTTCATTTGTTTGTATTAAGGTGTTGAGTGTTAATTGTTGAATATGCAGTGAACTAATTGATAAGAGCTTCTGGTATTGTCACTGCTATTGAGGAATATCCTGTCTCAATGCTGTGTGAAAATCATTCCCCAGTTATCTCTGATTGGTTAATACAGAAGCTGAAGAGCCTATGACTGGGCAGAGAACACAGTAGGTGGGATTTCTGTTCCTTTGCAGGTCTCAATGGGAATAGAGAGAAAGAGAGAGTGAGGAGAGGGAGAAGGTTACCATTCCATGAGGAGGAGGTCATCATGAAGGAGTCAAAAAAATAAAGAACCAACCACAGAGGGTCATGATTTAGTGCCTTTTCCTTCTTTCATTTTTCCTTCTCTCATATAATCCACCCAGATTGCAGTTTCCCTTCCCTCTACTCCTTATAGTTCTTCTACCTCCATTTTTTGCCATATCCACTTCTCCTCAGTTTCTCTTCAGAAAATAATAGGCTTTCCAGGGATATTAATTGAACACAGCATAACAAGATACAATAACTACAGGCACAATCCCTCATATCAAGGCTTGAAGAGGTAACCCAGTAGGAGGATAAAGGATACTAGGAACAGCCAAACACTTACAGACCTCCATTACCTCTTGCCCACTCTTAGGAGTCCCATAGGATCACCAAGATAAACAACCAATATCACATATGCAGAGGACATAGCACAGACCCAGGCAGGCTCCATCTTTGCAGCTTCTTACACTGATACTCTGAAGTTACTTTAGATTGTGTAGAACTTTCACTGTTAAAAATTGCTGCATATCTAAACTATGACTATGGAATAAACCCATACCTCCGTTTTGTCTCTTACCTTTCTCCATAAAACGTAGCATTCATTCAGACCTTGAATCTCTGTTGTCTTACTTTTGCTAGCACTTTGTATCTTACACAGAATCATCTACAGACACTAATACAGCTTAGGATGGTAACTTTACTTTAAAAAAATCAATGCCAATTATTTGCATGCATCAGTTGTGGAAAGTTATTTGAAAAATGTATAGAAACAAAAGTAAAAATGAAACAATAATGAAAAACAACTCAGGGAAGAAAGTTTTTATATAGTTAGGTCAGGTTTATCATTGAGAGAAACTCAAGGCTGAAGCTTGAAGAAGAAATCGTGGAGAAACGTTATATAACGGTTTGTATTCTGGTTTTGTTTCTAGCTTTTTTATAGAGTTCAGATCAACCTGCCTATGGATGATGCCATTGACAGTGGACTGGAACTTACTACACCCACCTTCAATCAAGACAAGAGTTCACAGACACCCACAAAAAAGCCTTACTCAGGAATTCCTCAACCACTTAGTTGACACCATACTATATTCATCTGTCAATTTAATTTATGCCATTCACTAAATTATGAAAACATGTGGAACAAGTCAGAAAATTTTCATTTAAGAATCTTGTATCTAGGAGAGCAACAGAACCAAAAAATTTGAGCACAGGGGTCTTTCCTGAGACTCATACTCCAACCAAGTACCATGCATTGAGATAACCTAGAACCCCTGCACAGATGTAGCCTATGGCAGTTCAGTGTCTAAGTGGTTCCCATAGTAATGAGAACAGAGACTGTTTCTGACATGAACTGATTGGCCTGCTCTTTGATCACCTCCCACTGAGGGGGGATCAGCCTTACCACAGAGGAAGAGAGGAAGACAATGAAGCCACTCCTAATAAGACCTAATTGACTAGGATCAGAAGGAAGGAAAAGAAACCCTCCCCTATCAGTGGACTTGGGGAGGGGAGTGTATAGAGAAGGAGGAGGAAGGGAGGGATTGGGAGGGGAGGAGGGAGGGAGGGAACTAGAGGGGGGATACAAAGTAAATAAAGTATAATTAAAATTTAAAAAAGAATAAAAGAATTGGAAAGAAAAAAGAAGAATCTTGTATCTAAATCATCAGGGTGAATAATTTAGTATATGTGCATGTCTTTTGTATATAAACCAGAAATTAGAAGGAAGATATACTAAAATTCTCTTTTCACAAAATTGTATTCATTCTCAATTCAGACAAATTTCTTTAAATATTTAACTGAATAAAACAACCAGTTAAGAGATATGCAAGGAATAAAATAAAGAAGAATGATACTAAACTGCAAATTATAAAGCATTTTGGAGCATGTCACTGTTTTCTATTAATCATCTCGTGCCTATCTAATGTCTCACATACAGAATGAGAACATCAATAGGTGACAATTTCTGATTGCCTTATGATTTAGACAGATGAAAGCATTATTCAGTAGAGACAAAGACCTTTAAATACATACATATATGTGTTTATATATATTTACATATATATGTAATTATATATATTTATATGTGTATTTATAACATTAATTTTCAATGTAGCTTACTAGTTCATTTTCTCCTCTTTTTACGTCTGTTTCTATACCTTTTTCAAATAATTATGCACAACTTATTATAACATATGTGTATATATATATAATTTTATACAGTCACTCCATTAGTTCTGCCATACTTTTCAAAAGTCATTCTAAATAATATAACAGACAAAATCTATCTTTTGTGGTTGACATTTAAAGAAATTTTATTCAAAATCTTGGTAAGTTCCTCCTCCCTTCATATTTTGGATACTGAAGATTAGGTAGTATATCAGAATGCAAGGTGAAAACTCAATTATCTCAACTAAAAAATATTTCCCATTTTTGGCAGGTGCTATAGACAAGCATTTGAACACAATAAAACTCAGATTTTTAAAATGTAATTTTAAAAAATCGATGAAACTTTACAACTTAATCATGTGACAAAATTGATTGAACTTTTTATTCTAAAGAAATATCTAAATAATTTGTTGAATGTACTTCAAAGATGCCTCCACAATTTTGTCTTTTAAAACTGTCAATTATTTTGGTGTGGATATCAAAACTGACAGTTACCAAAGCATGCTTTTTATAAAAAAAAAAATCATCAATGACTACATTCACAAAACAGATAACTTTCAAACATGTAGGTGTGCTTATAGTCACTAAAATACCAATACTATACTTCGGGGAAGGAAAAATTTTTGTAAATATACAGAATTACTTGTTAGAAAGTGGTAATGTCATTACAGAAATTTTGTACTTATATCAAAATACTCATCTCCCCCCTGGAGTATCTAAATTGTAGGGAAATAATGAAAAATTGTTGCCTCTCTCACTTTAAAAATGGATGTTAAAAATATACACTGAGAAAACCTAAAAATCCTGATCCAATGTAGCCCATAGACTCAGTCTCCAAGTGGGGTCCTTACTAAGGGGAGCAGGGGCTCTCCCTGGCATGCACTCATAGGCAGGCTCTCTGATCATCACCCCCCTGTGAAGGGAATATCCTTGCCAGGCCATAGAGGTAGACAATGCAGCCATTCCTCATGAGACCTGATAGGCTAGGGTCAGATAAAAGGGGAGGAGGTCCTCCCTTATCAGTGGACTAGGGGAGGGGCAAAGGGGGAGAAGAGGGAGGGAGGGTGAGATTGGAAAAAGATGAGGGAGGGGTCACAGCCAGGTTTTAAAGTGAATAAATAAAAATAAAGATCAAGAAATATTTGTTTCCCACAAAAAATAATAAAAAAATCAATATGTTTAAAGAAATATTCATTAAAATAAGGAAAATTTGGAGGAGGCCTATCGGGGGCCAAAACAGGTTTTGACTTGGAGATCTTTCTGCCTGCCCCCATCTGTATATCCCACCTGGGTCACAGGTAGTGAACACAGCAGAGTCAGGGAACCAAGTGAAGGTGAGGAGGCATGTGTGACACCAGAGCAGCTTTACACTTGGAGATCTTTCTGCATTCTCCCCATCTGCATAGCACAACTGGGACACAGACAGTGAACCAAGCAGAGACAGTGAATTTAGAGGAGGTGAGATGGTCATGGAACCCAAGCCCCATTGTCCCACATCCTGAGAAAGCCTGTGAGGTCCCTGAACAGCCTTCAGTTTAGACATCTCTTTCACCTGCTCCACACCTGCCTGGCCACCAGTGTCATAGTCAGTGAACTCAACAAAACAGACCAGCAAACACCTGAGTCAACCAGATGTCTATAGGCTAACTTAAGAACATAAGCAACAAAAATCATGATTTTTCTATGATTCCATATGGAATCATAGAAAACCAGCAGTCCAACTACAGCAAACCCTAGAGATACCATCAAAACTGAAGTGCTAGAAAAATATTTTTAAATGTGATGTTATTAAAGTAATAGATTCCTTGTAAATAAAGGTCTCAAAGTATCACAGAAAAATAGAATCAAACAGGTAAAAGAATTGAACAAATCTCTTAAAAATAAATAAATACAGCTAAATTACAATCAAACATGAGAAGGAAATAAATAAAGCTGTTCAAGACCACAAATGGAACTAGGGAAAAAAAAACACAATATGAATTAAGGACTTTTTAGTATTCAATGAAAATTAAGGCACAACATACCCAAATAAATTATGGTACACAATAAAAGCAGTCCTAAGATGATAGATTGCTAATTATATTTAGTACCTTAATAAAGAAATTGAAGAGATCCCATAGTAGTAACTTATAAGCACACCTGAAAGCTCTAGAACAAGAGGAAGCAAACACACCAAAGAGGAGTAGACAGTAGGAAACAATGGAACTCAGGTTTGAAATCAAAAAATTGGAAACAAAGCCAACAATACAAAGAATCAATACAAAGAATCAATACAACCAAGAGCTGTTTATTTGAGAAAAGTAACCAGAGAGACAAACCCTTAACCAAACTAACTAAAAGACAGAGGGAGAGTATCCAAATTAACAAAATCAGAAAAGAGGAACATAACAACAGACAACGAGGTAATTCAAAAAATCCTTAGGTCTTATTTTAAAAGCCTGTATGCCAAAAAATTGGAAAATCTAAAGGAAATGGATTATTTTCTTGATAGATGTTATCAACTAAAGCTGAATCAAGATCAGGTAAACAGTTTAAACACTCCTAAACCCTCAAGAAAATAGAAACATATATCAAAAGTATCCCAAACAGAAAAAGCCTAGAATCATGTTTCAACACAAAATTATACCAGACATTCAAAGAAGAGCTAATACCAATATTCTTCAAACTATTCCACAAAGTAGAAACTGAAGGAACTTTGCCAAACACATTCTATGAAGCTACCTTGATATCTATACCACCCAAAGATTCAAGAAAAAAGAGAATTTTAGACCTGTTTCACTCATAAACAACAATGCAAAAATAATAAAATGTTCGCAAAACAAATGCAAAAACACATCAACTACCTCATGCACTATGATCAAGTAGGCTTCATCCCAGGAATGCAGAGATGTTTCAACATAGAAAAATCCATCAAGGTAATCCACCATAAACAAACTCAAAGAAAAAAGCTACATATTAATTTTATTAGATACAGAAAAAGCCTTTGACATAATCCAATACCCCTTCATGATGAAAGACATGGAGAGATCAGAGATACAAGGTTCATACCTAAACATAATAAATGCTGTATATAGCAAGCCAATAGTTAAAATCAAAGCAATTTCTCTAAAATTAGGGACAAGACAAGGCTGCCCAATACATATATACCTCTTAAATATAGTGCTTGAAGTTCTAGCTAGAGCAATAAAAAGAATAAAAAAGATCAAGGGATGAAAATTGGGAAGGAAGAAGTCAAAGTATTGTATTTGCAGATAATATTATAGTATATATAAGCAACCCAAAAAAAATTCACCAGAGAATTCCTTCAGCTGAGAAACAGCTTCAGCAACTTGGCTGGATACAAATTTAACTCAAAAAAAAAAAATCAGTAACCATTCTGTAAAAAAAAAAAAAAAAGAGATGAGAAAGAAATTAGAAGAACTAAATCCTTCACAATAGCCACTGATAACATAAAGTAATTTGGTGTAACTCTAACCAAGTGAATGACAGACCTGTTTGAAAAAAAAAAAAAAAAACCTTCAAGTCTCTGAAGAAATAAATTGAAGAAGATGTCAGAAGATGGAAAGATTTCCCATATTCATGGATTGGTAGGATAAACATATTGAACATGGCCATGTTACAAAAGCAATTTACAGATTCAATGCAATTCCCATCAAAATACCAACACAATTCTTTACAGAACTTGTAAGAACTCTCAACTTCATATGGAAAAACAAAAAACCCAGAATTGCCAATATGAACTTGGACAACAACTAATTGTTTTGAGGTATCTCCATCCCTGATCTCTAGCTGTACTACAGAGCAATAGCAATAAAAATGGTATGATACTCTCATAGAAGCAGGCTGGTGCATCAATGAAACCGAATAGAAGACCCAGAAATAAACCCACACATTTAGAGATATTTGCTTTTGACAAAGAAGTCAAAACCATAAAATGGAAAAAAGAGAGTATCTTCAAGAAATGTTGCTGGTCTAACTGGATGTCAACATGTAGAAAAACAGAAATAAATACATATTTATCATCCTGCACAAAAGTAAAGTCCAAGTGGATCAAGCACTTCAATATGAAATCAGACACAATAAACTTGTTAGAAGAAAAAATGGAGAAGAACCTTGAACTCATTGGCACAGGAGGCAACTTCCTGAACAAAACCCCAATGGCACAGGCTCTAAGATCCCCAATAAATAAATGGGACCTCCTGAGACTGAAAATATTCTGTAAACCAAAGGACACTGTCATCAGAACAAAACTACAGACTGGGAAAGGATTTTCACCAATCCTATATCTGACAGAGGGCTAACATCCAGAATATATGCAGAACTAAAGAAGTTAATAAACAACAAATAAAGGAATCCAATTATAATATGGGTGCAGAGCTAAACAGAGAATTCTCAATACAGGATACTGAATGGCATAGAAGCATTTGAAGAAATGCTCAATATCCTTAGCTATCAAGGAAAGGCAAATCAAAACAACCCTGAGATTTCACTGTACACAAATCAGAATGGCTATGATTAAAAACTCAACGATGAATAGTTCTACCTCAAGATCCAGCTATAACACTCCTAGGCATACATACAAAAGTTGCTCAAATATACAATAGGTACATTTGCTCAACCATGTTCATAACAGGTTTATTTGTAATAGCCAGAACCTCGAAGGAACTCAGATGTCTCTCAACTTAATAATGGAAACAGAAATTGTGGTACATTTGCAGAACAGAGTAATACTCAGCAATTAAAAATCAATAAAACAGAAACAAATATGTAGCTTTTTTAATAGCACTATGTGTTATAGTCATTTGTGTTTATACATCTATAGTTTGTGAAGCTAAATAGTATCCTGTTATGTACACATATAAAAATGCAAAATTGTGAAACAGTTTTCAAAGTGACATTTTTTGAATCAAAGAAGAAAAATAATCCAAAAAATTGAGTAGAGCCAAAAAGATACTAAGAAATAAAATAAAAAGCAAAAGTACATCAAGATAAATATAATCATATTTAAATATGGATAATGCCTGTGATCAGAGTGTTGCAAAATACTCATAGAAAATAACTAACATAAAAATGGAAACCCTCAGTCTCCAAGTGGGTTCCCTAGTAAGGGAAATAGGGACTGTCTCTAATATGAACTAAGTGGCTGGCTCTTTGATCACCTTCTCCTGAGCAGTGGAGGCAGCCTTACCAGGTCACAGGGGAAGACATTGCAGGAAGTCCTTATGAGACCTGATAGGCTAGGGCAAAATGGAAAAGGAGGACTTCCCCTATCAGAGGACTTGGGCAGGGACATGGAAGGAGAAAAGGAAAGGAGGTTGGGATTAGGAGGGGACAATGGAGGAGGATACAGCTGGGATACAAAGTGAAATAAATTGTAATAAATAAAAAAATTAATAATAAAAATGGGAACACTCAACAACACTCATCATTATTAAAATAGACATCAAAACACAATGTTATTGATTTCAGCCCAGAGATTGATTTTATCCAAATGTCTACTCCTCTTGGGTGTGTCTGTTTCTTTTTTTTTTTCCCCTAGGGCTTTTAGGAGTGCCATTTAGTTGCTTGTATCAGATGTCTTAAACTTTTTTGGAGGCACTTAGTGCTATGAACTTTCCTCTTAGCACTGCTTTCATTGTGTCCCATAAGTTTGGGTAAGTTGTGCCATCATTTTCATTGAATTTTAAGAAGTCTCTATTTCTTTTTTATTTCTTCATTGACTCAGCTGTCATTGAGTAGAGGGTAGTATTGTTTCTATGCATGTGTATGCTTTCAGTCATTTTTGTTGTTGAGGTCTAATTTTAGGCCATAGTAATCTGAAAGAATACAAGGAATTATTTCAATCTTCTCTGTCTGTTGAGGCTTGTTTCGTGTCCAACTATATGGAAAACTTTGGAGAGGGTTTTGTGAGGTGCTGAGAAGGTATACTCTTTCAGGTTTGGGTGAAAAGTTTTGTAGACATCTATTAGGTCCATTTGATATAGAACCTGTTAAGTGTCATTATTTCCCTATTTAGCTTCTGTCTATATGATACGTTCTTTGGTGAGAATGGAGTATTGAGGTCTTTCAATATTAAAGTTATAGGATTGATGTGTGATTTGAGCTTTGATAAAGTTTCATTTACTAATGCAGCTGCTCTTGTATTTGGGGCATAGATGTTCAAGATTGTGATGTCCTACAGGTGAGCTGAATTTTTCCATTGGTGACAGTGAAGTGTCCCTTCTCATGTCTTTTGATTAAATTTGGTTAAAAGTCTATTTTATTAGATATTAGGATAGCTCCTTCAGCATGTTTTCTAGGTCTGTTTGCTTAAAAAACCATTTTCCAGCCCTTCACTCTAAGGTAGTATCTGTCTTTGTTGCAGAGGTGTGTTTCTTAGATGGAGAAGAATGTTGGATCCTGTTTCTGCCACCATTTTGTTAGTCTATGCCTTTTTAATGGAGAGTTTAGTCTCTTGGTTTTGATAGATAATAGTGATCAATGCATGTTAGTTCCTTCTATTGTGGAGCAGTTGGTGATAATGTGTTTATGTTCTTCTATTCTTTCCATTTTTTTTTTTTTGTTTTGAAGTTATCTATATCCTATGTCTTCTTGGGTGTTGTTAATTTCAATAGACTTTTTTTTTTCTTCTAGCATCTATAGGGCTGGGTTGCTGTGTAGTTATTGTTTAAGTTTAGTTTTGTCATGGATTTTTGTTGTTGTTGTTCCTGTATGCTGATTGAAAATTTATCTGGGTACAGTTTGACATCTGTGTTCTCAATGTCTGCATGGTATCTCCTCAGGCCCTTTTGGTTTTCATAGTTTCTGTTGAGAAGTCTGGTGTGATTCTGATAGGTCCACCTTTATATGTTACTTGGTCTTTTTGCCTTGCTGCTTTTAATATTTTTTCCTTTTTCTGTATAGTTTGTATTTTGTGTATTACATAATGTGATGAGTTTCTTTTCTGCTCTAGTCTATTTGGTATTCTTGTGTAGTTAAGGACCCCTCTTTCTTTAAGTTGGGAAGTTTTTCTTATATGATTTTCTTGAATATATTTTCTGGACCCTGGAGTCTGGAATCTTCTTTTTCATCTATTCCTATTATTCTTAGATTTATTTTTTTCATGGCATCCTTTAATTCTTGGATGTTCTGTTTTTGAAACTTTTCCGATATCACTTTTTCTTTGAGAGATATATCAGTTTCTGTAATTGTATCTTCAGTACCTGAGATTCTCTCTTCCATCACTTGTATTCTGTTGGTGATGCTTTCCTTTGTGTTCCTGATCTCTTCTTTAAGTTCTCCAGCTCTAGGTTTTTCTGTTTGTGTTTTCTTTATTGATTCTAATTATGTTTTCATGTCTTGCACCATTTCCTTAATGTGTTTGAATGTAGATTCCTATCTTTCCATGATGGCCTCTTTTTTTGTTCATTTCCACTTTATGTGCCTCTATTTGTGTGGCTAATTTTCCCTGTATTTCCTTGAAGCTTTGTTTGTTTCCACTTCATGTGCCTATAATAACTCGAAAAGCACATTTTTAAAATTATTTTTCCTTGTTTCTGATGAATTAAAATATCCATTTAATTTGGGGGTTACTGAAGCTATGATATCTCAATTTTTGTTAGATGTGTTCTTATGCCTGCCTCTAGCCATCTGCTGGTCAGTAGCCTTTTCTTTTTGTTATTGGATACTGTACTGCAGGCTGCATCTATCTGTCTCTGAAGTCTGGAGTATTCTTCAAGAAAATGAGAGAGGTCGTCAGGTTTGAGTGTGGGTGTTGTTATTTCAGATGCATCTAAAGAAGGAATGCTGCAGGCCCAAGTACGAAAGTTCAGAAGTGTGTGTGGAGGTGTGCCTACCTGGAAGAGTGAAGTGTAAGGGCAGAGCATAAGCACAGGTTGTGGAGGAGGCAACATTCACAGGCACAGTACATGTTTGCTGGTGCCCTGAATGGCCCAGTGACCCACAGACCTTTCTGAACACTTGGTATTGTGCTCCAAGTGTTCAGATCTGTCTGTGCTGCACCTTCTTGGCTGAAGGAGTTGTTTCTAGGAATTGTTTGTTTAGACTCCACGAGGAGACCTACAGAACAGAGGCTACATTGTTGAGAAAGCTTTCCCAAGGATCCCTACGTTGTCTACAGTGGTGTTGTGGTTGAAATGGATCAGTTGTCTGGCAGCTAGCATAGATTTGGGGTTCTGTATGCATTGTCTCTCAGAAGCACTCACTTGCAAGCATGTGTTGAAAGCACAGAGAGCCATTGAACTCACTTGCACGCGTATGCAGTAAACTAAGAGGGCCCACAGTTTTCTACTCTCAGATTTGTGTCCCCTGTTTGGCCATTAGAATTAGGAGTCCCTGTACCTTGGATTATGCACTGCCTGCTGCTGCCACAGCCACCACTGCTGCCACTGATAGTGCAGGGAGTCAATTGTTCGCCACTCGCAGACCCCAGAGACATCCATGGGGGGTCTGGATCCAATCTCTCTCGTCTCACAGGTTGTAGGTTGTCCCTTCTAGCCTGGGAAGCCTCAAAGTCAATGTTCTGGCTTCAGCTGTCCGTCCACTCACCAGATTTTGATTTTCAGATCCTCTGTCCTTCAGAATCAACGCACACTGGTGGCTGCCATCTTGGAGTCTCTCCCTTCTTTCTTTCTTATACTGATGCTCTTTGAGCTTCTTGGGACTTCTGGGTTTTGTAACAATTAATTTTAGAAAGTTCTTATCTCTTAGTAATACAGATATATTTTCTGTTCCATCTGCCCTATTCTCAACACTGAAAAATACATACATCATATCTAATTTACAAGTTTTCATAGATATTGGGGTGCTGTCTTGGATTTTATCCTTTTTCTCCTTACAGGAAGTTCATAATCACTTTCAAAGTCAATGATTTGTTGTCTGTCTATTCTGATTAAACAAATACACTAATTGTTTGTTTTTTGCTAAATTTTTATTGAATTTTCTGTAATATTTTATTGAAGTTTACCTCTCCTGTTTAGTGACCCATCTGTTCATTACAAAATATTTAACCTTTGAATCTCTGAACATACTGACAATAACATAGGTGTTTTAAGTTCTTTAATAGTTCTGTTATGTGTATCATATATGAATTTGTCCTGACAGTTATTTTTTTTCCATACTGGATTGTGTTGTCTTTCAGGCCTAGTAATTTTGTTGAAATTTGCAAAAAAACTTGTGAAAAATGTGGTAAATAAGGATTTTTTTCTGAAAATACATTAGTATAGCTAATGGTTTGATTATGTTTAAAGTTTTTATGGCTTTAAAAATACAGAGAATTAAATTTTCTCTTGTCTCCCTGGCTTTGCCTTTTCTTCACTTTATGTTCCTTAGATATTTTCTTTCAAAAAGAAAAAAAACCCTGTCTTTATCTTAACTTTAATATTTTAAATAATAATTATTATTTACTTCATTTAAATGTATAACATAGAATGTGAGAATTTGATATATGTCTATCAAAACAGGTCATTTTTATTATTTTCCCACTCTTCAAGTATATTTTCCATACACTGTTTATATTACCATCTATTCTTCCAATAATTTACCATGCTGGCATTATTTTTTTTTCACCTACAGCTTTTTATAATTGACTTTAATAATTTTTGAGATGGCAATCAAAAATCACTTTCCTCCAAAAAAATTTCTTTTAACTATATGAAATAATGCATTTCTTTTTTCTTTCATCTTATATACCATATATAAGAGAAATATTGTTATTGGATTATTATGTGTCTCCACCAACAAATAGGAAAATTAATGGATTAAAATTATGTTTGGTTTCAGTTACTGTTTTAACATTACTTTCTAGCATAAAATATTTACATGGCATGACATTAATATATTTTATAAAATAATAAATTAAACCATTTAAAATGCTTCATCTTGGGGTTAAATGGTTGCAATTCTTTATTCATCTCTCTCTCTCTACCTTTACTTAACATTGTCAATGCCCAAAAACAGATCTTCTACTGTTCAATTTTTTTTCTTCCATCATATACAAATAAATATTTAGTCAACCAATGAAAAGGATTAAAGCATATTTTATTGTGAATACCATTAATGAATAACTTACAGAAACAAACCTAGCTTAGTTTTCACAGTATGAATTACTAGTGTGTCTAATGGATGGTATAAAGAAAAGAAATATGTGATTTTGAAACTTGAATTATGGCAACTGTGTATTCTCATGAAGAAGGGACTACTTTTGTAGAAAGCAAAGCTAGAATAATGTCAGTAATGAGCAAGACAATTATAAAACAGTACACAACTCTGTTTCCCCAGATGCAATCCCCAGTCTTGTCTGTAGCACTACAACAGAATACCAGTTCCAGCCTTCCTCTCTCTAGTCTGCCCACATTTTTTGTGCATCCCACAGACCACTTCCTCCTAACATTCCCCCATACTCCTCACTGTATCCCAGCTCCCAATTCTAGAAGGTATTTCCTACTAAGCCTAATGTCATGCCTGCCAGAAAATCAGGTAGGCTGCCCTCAGAACTTCTTCTTTCTCTCTGTGCCTCCAGATCCAATACCCCAGTCTGATCTCTATCACAACAAGAGAACACCAACTGTAGTCCCTGTGTCCCCTTGATCACATCTCCTGTGGATGACACAAACTGTCTATCATCCCTCCCTCTACTCTTTGCTGAAACCCAGCTTCCAACTTCAGCAAGGACTAGCTGCTAAACCACAGGCTATGCCAGCCATAAAAAAAAAAAAAGATAGGTTGGCAGCAGATCATTTTCTCTGTCTTTGTTACTCCATACCCAACCCTCCAGTCACATCCCAAGAGCTGAAACACAACACCAGCTGCAGCCTCCTTTCTGCCTGCCAGGGAGCTACTACAGCTGGTAAACACTTTCAGCAAAAGTGGTTAGAATCAAAATTAAATTCTTAAAAAGTAGTCTTTCTATTTACAAATGACAAATGCAATGAGGAAGAAATCAGGAAAACAACAGTTTTCACAATAGCTCCAAATACTAAAAATTACCTCGGGGTACCTTTAAACAAAGAAAATGAAAGACTTATATGATAAAATCTTCAAGACTTTGAAAAAAGCAATTGAAGAAGATATCAGAAAATGGAATGATCACTCATGTTCATGGATTAATAGGATTAATATAATAAAAATGGCCAACTTACCAAAAGCAATTTACAATTTCAATACAATTGCCCCAAACATGTCAACACAATTTTTAAATACCTTGAGAGTATAATCATCAGGTTCCTATGGAAAACCAGAAAACTCAGGATAGCTAAAACAATCCTTAAATATAAAAGCCCTGCTGGCCATCACATTGTTAACCTATTCCATGTTTTACTACTTCAGTGGTTCTCAAACTTCCTAATGAGGCAACGCTTTAAGACAATTCCTTATTTTTCTTGCTACTTCATAACTATAATGTTGTTAATGTGATGAATTGCAATGTAAATATCTCTGTTTTCTGATGGTCCTAGTGGGCCCCTAGAATAGTTGCAAACCACAGGTGGAGAACCATTGTATGTATGACAGACAAATAGTAATAAAAGCTGCATGATATTTGCATAAAAACAGACATACTGAACAACTGAATAGAAATGAAGACCCAGACATAAATTCATACACATATGAACACCTGATTTTGATTTTTTTTAAAGCCACAAATACACACTGGAAAAAAGACAATCTTCAACAAATGGTGCTGGTCTAACAGGATGTCTGAATGTAAAAGAATGCAAATCCATTCATACTTATCTCCCTGAATAAAACTTAGGTACAAGTGAGTCAAAAACCTCAAAGTAAAACCAGATACAATGAAACTGATGAGAAATAGACTGGAACACAAGGGCACAATAGAAAACATTCTTAAGAGAACACCAATAGCTTAGGCACTAAGATTAACAATTAATAAACAGGACCTTGTGAAACTGAAAAGCTTCTATAAGACAAGAGCTACCTTCAATCAGATAAAGCAACAGCATACAGAATGTGAAAGTTTGTTTGTTTTTCTTACCAACTCCACATCCAATACAGGACTGATATCCAAAATATATACATAACTCAAAGAATTAGATATCAAAAATAAAATGATCAAATTAAAACTGTGGCACAGATCTAAACAGAAAATTATCAATATAGAAATTTCAAAAGACTGAGAAACACTTAAAAATGTTGAATATCCTCAGTCATCATGAACACAGCAATCAAAATGAGCCTGACATTCTATCTTACACCTGCCAGAATGACTGAAAACACACACACACATACACGCGCACATGCACACACACACACAACAGCTCATTATGGCAAATATGTAGAGAAAGGGGGACACTCCTCCATTGCATATGTGAGGACAAATTTGTTCAGCCACTTTTGTTCAATATGGAGGTTCCTCATAAAATTGGAAATTGATCTATCTCAAAATCTAACTATACCACCATTGAGACTATACCTGATATATGCTCCATCCTGCCATAAGGACACTTAATCAACCTGCTCATTGCAGATTTATTTGTAACAAATAAATAATAATTTATTTGTAAGAACCTGGAAACAACTTAGATGTTTCTCAACCAAATAATGAATAAAGAAAATGAGGTACATTTAAACAATGGAGTATTACTCTGGTAGGCCACTGGCAATGGTCAAAATGACACCTTGTTGGTGGTGTGATTCTTTTATCATTCACAGGCAGAACAGATGTCAGACACAGGTGAGTGGGTTTATTTCTGGGTGTTCTATTTGATTCCATTGATGCCCCAGGTTTTTAATGTGCCCGTAGGATACAGTTTTTATTATTGTTGCTATAGAGTACAGCTTGAGTTCAGAGATAGAGATACCTACAGCAGGTCTGTTATTATACAGGATTGTTTTTGCAATTCTGCATTTTTTGTTTTTCCATATGAATTTAGAATTATTCTTTCAAGTTCTGTAAAAATTGTGTTGGTATTTTGATGGGAATTGCATTGAATCTATAGATAGCTTTTGCTAGAATTGTAATTTTCACTATGTTAAATGTACCAATCCATGAGTATGGGAGATCTTTCCACTTTCCATTTCTGATATTTTCTTCAGTTTTTTTTTTTTCAGAAACAAAGTTGTTTTTTTTGTTTGTTTGTTTGTTTGTTTGTTTTTTTTCAAATGGCTTTTCAGTTGCGTGGTTAGAGTTACACTGAGGTACTTTATGTTATTTGTGGCTATTGTGAAGGGTGTGTCTTTTCCCTAATTTTGTTGTCAGCCCTTTTGTCTTTTGTATACACAAGGGATACTGATTTTTTTTTTTGAGTTAATTTTGTATGCAGCCACTTTGCTGAAGGTGTCTATCAACTGAGGGAGTGCTCTGGTAGAATTTTAGGGGTCATTCATGCATACTACCATATCATATGCAAATAGTGATACTTTGACTTCTTCCTTTCTGATTTGTACCCCCCTGATGTGTTTTAGTTGTGTTATTTTTCTTCCTAGGACTTGAAGAACTATGCAGAAGAGATAAGGAGAGAGTGGGCAGCCTTACCTTGTCCCCGATTTCAGTGGGATTGATTTATGTTTCTCTTCTTTTAGTTTGATGCTAGCTGTAAGCATGTTTTGTATTGCCTTCACTATCTTTTGGTATGTGCCTTGTATCCCTGATCTCTCCACGATTGTAAACATGAATGGGTGTTGGATTTTGTCAAATTCTTTTTTGGCATTTGAGCAGATGATCATGTTTTTTGTTTGTTTGTTTTTCTTCTGCTTGTTTATATAGTATTTTACAAGGATGGATTTCCGTATATTGAACTATCCCTGCATACCTGGAGTGAAACTATTTGGTCATGTTGGATGATATATTTTGTATGTTCTTGAATCTATTTGCAAGTATTTTATTGAGTATTTTGAGTCAATGGTCATAAGTGAGATAGGCCTGAATTTCTCTTTTTCTTTTGGGTCTTTTCGTGGTTTAGGTACAAGTTGAAAGTGGCCTCATAGAATGAGTTTGATAATGTTCCTTCTGCTTCTATTTTGTGATATAATTTGAAGAGTATTGGAGTTAGCTTGTTGAAGGACTGGTAGAATGTTGCACTGAAACCATTTGGCCGTGTTCTTTTTTTTAATAAAGAAGACTTTTGATAACTACTTCTATTTCCTTAGAGCATAGAGGATTATTTAATCCATTCATCTGCTCTTTCTTAACTTTGGTAAATGGAATATATCAAATAAATTGTACATTTAATTTAGATTTTTAAATTTTGTAGCATATATGCTTTAAAAATTCTTTTAAATTATTGTCATTTAAAAGTATTTAATTTGTATCTTGGCTGTGTCCCCCTCCCTATCTCCTCCCAATCACACACTCCCTCCCTCTTCTCCCCCTTTCCCTTCCCCTAGTCCACTGATAGGTGAGTTCTTTCTCCCATTTTGGTTGAACCTAGCCTATCAGGTCTCATCAGGACTGGTTGCATTGTCTCCCTCTGTGGCCTGGCAAGGCTTCACTCCCCAGGGAGAGGTGATCAGAGAGCCTGACACTGAGTTCAAACCAGAGAAAGCTCCTGTTCCCTTTATTAGGGAACATACTTAGAGACTAAATCTATGGTGGGAACTAAAAAAGATCATCTTGCGTGAGATAATCCAGAAGCAAAAAGACATGGTATATACTCACTCATAAGTGGAGATTATTCATAAAATATAGGTATAATATAGGATAAACATAGTAAAATATACTCCTAAAGAAGCTAAACAACAAGGAAGACCATAGGGAAGATGCTTAGTGCTCATTCCCAAGTCAAATGTGATAGAAATTGGAAGGAGACAGGGAACAGGACAGGAGCCTACCAAATTTGGACTCTGAAAGCCTCTCCTGAGTGAGTGCAGGGAATATTATCAAAGCAGGCAGAAAACAAAAGACCTGGAAGGGACAGAAGCTCCAGAGAGAAACCAACAGAGCCAATAAAATTGAGCTCTGTGGTCTCTTCAGAGACTGATACCCCAACAAAGGACAATGCATGAAGAGGACCTAAAACCCTGGCTCAGATTTAGCATACATGCTTTTTAAGTAAGTTCTAATGATTCCTGGACTCTCCTTAGTGTCTGTTGTTATGTCCCTACTTTTTGTTTTTTATTTTGCTGATTTGGATAGTTTCTCTCTGTCTTTTAACTCCTTTGGCCAAGGCTTTATCTGTTCTTTGATGTTCTCAAAGAACCACGTCTTGGTTTCATTGACTCTTTGAATTGTTTTATTTGTTTCTAATTTATTGATTTCAGCCCTTAGTTTGATTTTTCCAAGTGTCTACAACTCTTAGGTGTATCTGCTTCTTTGTATTCTAGTGCTTCCATGTGTGAGATTCAGCAGCTTGTATGATATATCTCAAAAAAAAATTGAAGGTATTTAGTGCTATGAACTTTTCTCTTGGCACTACTTTCATTGTATCTCATAAGTTTGGGTAAGTTATGCCTTCATTTTCATTGAATTTTAGCAAGTTTATAATTTCTATTTTTATTTCTTCCCTGACCTAGTTGTCAATGAGTAGAGAGTCATTTAGTTTCCTCTCATGTGTATGCTTTTGTTATTTCCATTGTTGTTGAGGTCTAATTTTAGGCTATGATGGTCTGATAGGATACAAGAGATTATTTCAATCTTCTTGTATCTGTTGAGGCTTGTTTTGTGTCCAACTGTAAGGTCAGTTTTGGAGAAAGTTCCATGTGGTGCTGAGAAGAAGGAATACTCTTTTGAGTTTGGGTGAAAAGTTCTGTAGTCATCTATTAGGCTCATTTGATTTAGAACCTCTTAAGTGTCATTATTTCCCTATTTAGCTTCTGTCTAGATAATCTGTCTTTTGGTGAGTTTGGAGTGTTTAAGTCTCCCACTATTAAGGGATTTGATGTGTGATTTGTGCTTTAAGAATGTTTCATTTTTCTAATGCATGTGCTTTTGTATTTGGGGCATAAATGTTCGGGATTGTGATGTACTCTGGGTGGATTTTTCCTTTGATGGGAATGAAGTGTCCCTTTTCATCTTTTCTGATTAATTTTGGTTGAAAGTCTATTTTATTAAATATTAGGATAGCTAAGCTTGTTTTCTGGGTCTGTTTTCTTGAAAAACCTTTTCCCAGCCCTTTACTCTGAGGTATTGTCTATCTTTATTGCAGATGTGTGTTTCTTGGATGCAGCAGAATATGGTATCTTGATTCTGTGACCATTCTGTTAGTCTGTGTCTTTTTAATGGAGATTTGAGTCCATTGATGTTGATAGATAATAGTGGCCAATAAATGTTAGTACTTTTTATTGTGTAGTTGCTGGTGATAGCATGTTTGTGTGCTTATTTTTTATATGCAATGTAAATAGCTTTTATAATTTAATTTTAATGTAATTTTTATTTATTACAATTGTATTCCAATTCTAACCCTCAACCTTGTCCCCTCAAGACTGGAAATACCATCCTCTGTTGTTGTGGGGCTCACAGTTCAGGCCAGGATGGTGATCAGAGCACACAGGCATGTGGCTTTGAGCTTTTGACCAAGCTCCTGCCAAGACCTGGGAACTCTTCTAGAGTTTAGCTGGGTGACCTGAGAATGAACCTGATTGCTTCACACAGCATGGGATTTCCTCTCACCTGGGAAATACATCTGCAATTGTTTTAGGGCCCAGAGTTTTGTATGTTGGTCACTGTGCAGTCGATGCTGTCCTGCTTTTCAGACAGAGTTGTTCTCTCTGAGCCACCATCTTGGATTCTACCCTGTGTGCTTGTTTTCTTTTGATCTTGTGTGTGTTTGTGTGTGTGTGTGTGTGTGTGTGTGTGTGTGTGTAAAACTTGTCTATATCCTTTGTTTTCTTGGGTGTGATTGATTTAGTTCGATTGGAGTTTTAATTCTAGTAAAATTTTTAAGGCTGGGTTCCTATATAGATACTGTTTAAATTACATTTTGACGTTGAATATTTTGTTTTCTCCTCTTATGTTGATTGAAGGTTCTGCTGGGTATAGCAGTCTGTGTTGGTGTCTGTGGTCTCTTAGTAATGGCATGACATCTGCCCAGGCCTTTTTGGTTTTTATAGTTTCTGTTGAGAAATCTGGTGTGATTCTGGTAGGTCTACCTTTTTATGTTACTTGGCCTTTATCCCTTACTACTTTTAATATTTTTTTTCATTGTTCTGTAGATTTACTGTTTTGACTATTATGTGATATTATATATTTATTTTTGGTCTAGTCTATTTTGTGTTCTCTAAGCCTCTTCTATGTTTAAGGATACTAGAGCAGGGTGGCAATTTTTATGGGGTTAAGCACTTACTCCACTTGCTGGTGCTGCTACAGCAAGAATAAGCAAAAGTGCAGGGGTCAATAGTTCACCACTATCAGACCACAGAGATGTCCATATAGATCCTGGATCCAATCTTTCACAGCTCACTGGTTGTCCTCTTTATCCCAGTTCCTCTTTAGCCCAGTAAGCCTCAAAATGGATGTTTTGGATTCAGCAGCCCATCCACTTTCCTGTTTTGGAGTTTCAGATCCTTTGCCACTCAGATCCCATGCACACTGATCTCTGACATCTTGTGGTGCCCTCAATCAAAAAAATAATAATTTTCTTCCTTTTTTATTTTCATTATAATTTATTAACTTTGTATCTCAGCTGTAGCACCCATCCTCTTCCCTTCCTTCTTCCCTCAACTCCTCCCAAACCCTATCCCCAGTTGACTGATAGAAAAGGAGGACCCTTCCATCTTTCCATCTGACCCTAGCCTATCAGGTCTCATCAAGACTGTCTTTCATAGTCTTCCTCTGTGGCCTGGCAAACCTGTCCATCTCCTCAGGGGAAGATGATCAAAGAGTGAGATACTGAGTTTGTGTCAGAGATAGTCTCTGTTCTATTTATTACGGAACCAGTTTGGAGACTGAGCTGCCAGGGGCTACATCTGTGAAGGGATTCTAGATTATCTACATGATGGTCATTTGTTGGATTATCAGTCTCAGAAAACACCACTGGCCCCAGATTTTTTTTTTTTTTTGGTCCTGTTGCTCTCCTTGTGGAGCTCCAGACCCTTCCAGGTCTTTTTATCACCCCCTTCTTTCAAATGATTCCCTGAGCTCTGCCCAAAGTTTGGCTATGAGTCTCAGCATCTGTTTTAATGCCCTGCTGTGTAGAGTCTTTCAGAGGCCCACTGTGTTAGGCTCCTGTCTTGTTCCTTGTTTTCCTCTTCTTCCCATATCTCTCAGTTCTACCTTCCCATGTTTTCAGGTTCCTCCTTCTTGTTTAGCTTCTCTCTCTCTCTCTCTCTCTCTCTCTCTCTCTCTCTCTCTCTTTGTTAAATCTTTGGCATAATATTTTTTGTTGATAATTCTTTTATTTCTTTTTTAATTTTCATTTTTATATTAATTAACATCTGTTCACTTTGCATCCCAGCTGTAGCCTCCTCCTTCATTCCCTCTCAATCCCATCCTACTTCCTTTATCTCCTCCTATGATTGTCTCGAAGTCCACTTGTAGGGGAGGTCCTCCTCCCCTTCCATCTGAACCTAGCCTATCAGGTCTCTCCAGGACTGGCTACATTGTTTTACTCTGTGTCCTGGCAAGAGTACATCCCTCAGGGGGATGTAATCAGAAGCCAGCCACTGAGTTCATGTCAAAGTCAGTGCCTGTTTCCCTTATTAGGGAACCCACATGGAGACTGAGCTGCCATGGGCTACATCTGAGCACGGATTCTAGGTTATATCAAAGAGTGGTCCTTGGTTGGAGTATCAGTCTCAGAAAAAAAAACATTGTGCCTAGATTTTTTTGGTTCTGTTGCTCTTCTTATGGAGCCCTTTCCCCTCCAGATTTTTCTATCTCCCCATTCTTTCATAAGATTCCCTTCATTCTGCCCAAAGTTTGATTATGAGTCTCAGCCTATGCTTTGATATACTGCTGAGTAGAGTCTTTCAGAGGTCCTCCATGGTAGGCTCCTGTTCTGTTTTCTATTTTCTCCCTCATCCAATGTCCATCTCCTTTGTCTTTCTGAGTGATGATTGATCATCTTACCCAGGTTCCTCCTTCTTACATAGTGTCTTTAGGTGTAAAGATTTTAGTAGTTTTACCTATATTTTATGTCTAACATCCACTTAGGAGGAAATATATACTGTGTGTGTCTTTTTGCTTCTGGAATACCACACTCAGGATGATCTTTTCTAGATCCCACCATTTACCTGCAAATTTCATTATTTCCTTGTTTTTTATTACTGAGTAGTATTCCATTGTGTAAATGTACCACAATTTCTGTATCCATTCCACAATTGAGGAACATCTGGTTTGCTTCCAAATCCAGGATACAACAAATAAAGCTGCTACTAACATGGTTGAGCAAATGTCCTTGTTATATACTTGACATGTTTTGGATATATGCCTAGGAGTGCTATAGCTTGATCTTGAAGTAGCACTATTCCTAAATGTCTGAGAAAGTGCCAGAATAATTTACAAACTGGTTGCTCAAGTTCACATTCCCACAAGCAATTGAGGAGGGTTCCTCTTTCTCCACATCATCTACATCATGTGTTGGCACTTGAGTTCTTTATCTTAGCCATACTGATGGTTGTAAGGTGAAATCTCACGGTCTTTTTGATTTGCATATCCCTGATGACTAAGGACATTGAACATTTCTTTAAGTGTTTTTCTGATTCAGTATTACTCTACTGAGAATTCTCTGTTTAGCTCTGTACCCCATTTTGTTTAAATTTGATTAACTGATTTGCCGCTGTTTAACTTCTTGAGTTCTTTCTATGTACTGGACATTAGCCCTCTATAAGATATAGGGTTGGTAAAGATCCTTTTCCAGTCCATAGGCTGTCATTTTGTTCTGATGACAGTGTCCTTTGATTTACAGAAAATTTTCAGTTTCAGGAGGTCCCATTTATTGATTGTTGATCTTAGGTGCTGTTGGTGTTCTGTTTAGGAAGTTGTCTCCTGTGCCAATGAGCTAAAGGATCTTCCCCACATTTTCTTATAACAAGTTTAATGTGTCTTGTTTAATTGTTTGTCATTGGTCCACTTGGACTCTAGCTTTGTGGCGGCTGATAAGTATAGATCTGTTTGCATTTTTCTACATATAGATATACTGTTAGAAGAGGACTATTTGTTGAAGATGCTGTTGTATTTCTATTGTATGATTTTGTCATCTTTGTAAAGAATCAGGTGTCCATAAGGGTATGGGGTTTATTTCTGAGTCTTCTATTTGGTTCCATTGGTCCATCAGCCTGTCTCGATTTGAGTACCATGTAATTTTTATTACTTTTGCTCTATAGTACAGCTTGAGATCAGGGATGGAAGTATCTGCAGAAGATCTTTTGTTGTAGAATATTGTTTTAGTGATTCTGGATTTCTTGTCATTCCTTATTAAGTTTACAATTTATCTTTCAAGGTCTGTAAATAATTGTGTTGGTAATTTGCTGGGAATTGCATTGAATCTTTAGATTCCTTTTTGTAAGATGGCGATTATTACTATGTTAATCCTGCCAAGACATGAGCATGGGAGATCTTTCCATCTTCTGTTATCTTCTTCAATTTCTTTCACCAGAGACTTGAAGTTATTTTCAAACAGGTCTTTCACTTCCTGGGTTAGAGTCACACCAAGGTACTTTATGTTATTAGTGGATATTATGAAGGGTCTTGTTTCCTAATTTCTTTCTCAAACATTTTGTCTTTCTTGTACAGGAGGGGTTTCTGATTTTTTGTAGTTAATTTTGTATCAAACCACTTTGCTGAAGGTGTTATCAGCTGAAGGAGTTCTCTGGTTGTATTATTGGTGTCCCTCATGTATACTATTATATCATCTGCAAATAGTGATTCTTTGGCTTCTTCCTTTCTGATTGGTATCACCTTGATCTCCTCTGTCTTATTGCTCTAGAAAATTTTTCAAAAACTTTGTTGGAAGAGATATGAAGAGAGTGAGCAATCTTGTTTAGTCTCTGATTTCAGTTTCCCTCCATTTAGTTTGATGTTGGCTGTTGTATATCGCCTTTACTATATTTTGGTAAGTGCCTGGTATCCTTGGTCTTTCTAGGTGTATTTTATAATGCTTTTTAAGCATCTGAGGAGATAACCATATGTTTGTTTTTCTTTTAGTTTGTTTATATGGTGGATTACATTGATGGATTTCCATATATTGAACCACCCCTACATACGTGGAAAGAAGCCTACTTGGTCATAGTGTATATCTTTTATGTGTTTTTGGATTTGGTCAGTAGAGTATTATTTGAGCATTTTTGCATCGATGTTCATAAAGGAGATTGGCCTGAAATTCTGTCTCTTTCTGGGAATCTTTGTGAGGTTTAGGTATCAAGATGACTTTGGCCTCATTCAATGAGTTTGGTAATGTTACTTTGGTTTGCATTTTGTGGAATAGTTTGAAGAGTATTGGTGTTAGCTCTTTTTTGAAGGTCTGGTAGAATTCTGTACTGAAACCATCTTGCCCTGGGCTTTTGTTTGGATGAGAGACTTTTGATGACAGCTTCTATTTTCTTATGGGATATACTATTATTTAATTTATTTAAGTTGCCTTGATTCATGTTTAGTAAGTGGAATTGAACTGGAAAATTGTCCTTTTTATTTAAATTTTCATATTTTGTGGTATATAGACTTTTGAAGTAGGACTTAATGATTGTTTGGATTTCCTCAGTGTTTGTGGTTATATACCCCCCTTTTTTTTCTAATTTTTTGACTTGGATAGTATCTCTCTGCCTTTTAATTAGTTTGGCTAAGTGTCTGTCTTTTGTATTTTCTCAGTGAACCAGCTCTTGGTTTCATTGATTCTGTAAATATTTTGTTTTGTTTTGTTTTGTTTGTTCTAATTGATTGATTTCAGCCCTGAGTTTGATTATTTCCAGCCATCTACTCCTTTTGGGTGTGTCTGAATCTTTTTTTCCCTAGGGGTTTCAGTTGAGCAGCTAAGTTACTTGTAGGAGATCTTTTGAGTTTCTTCTTGAAGCCACTTAGTGCGATGAACTTTCCTCTTAGCACTGCTTTCATTGTGTCCCATAAGTTAGGGTTGTTGTGCCTTCATTTTCATTGAATTCTAGGAAGTCTTTAACTTCTTACCTTACCCAGCTTTCCTTGAGTAGCGAGTTGTTCAGTTTCCATGTGACTGTAGGCTTTTTGCTATTTCTGTTATTGTTGAGGTCTGGCTTTAGTCTATGGTTGTCAGATAGGATACAAGGGATTATTTTAATCTTCTTGTATCTGTTGAGGTTTGCTTTGTGACCAACTATACAGTTTGTTTTTGAGAAGGTTCCATGAGGTCTTAAAAAAAAGGTAAATTCTTTTTTGTTTGGGTGAAAAGTTCTGCAGATGTCTCTTAGGTCCATATAATTCATGGCCTCTGTTAGACTCACTGTTTCTCTGTTTAATTTCTGTTTTTTGGGGTTTTTTTGTTTTGTTTTGTTTTTTTTGACCTATCCTTTGTTCAGTGTGGGTTTTTTTTTAATTGATCATATTCTTTTTTTTTAATTTTTATTAATTACACTTTATTCATTTTGAATCCCCCCATAAGCCCCTCCCTCCTCCCCTCCCGATCCCACCCTCCCTCCCCTTTCTGCATGCATGCCACTCCCCAAGTCCACTGATAGGGGAGGTCCTCCTCTCCTTCTTTCTGATCTTAGTCTATCAGTTCTCATCAAAAGTGGCTGCATTGTCCTCTACTGTGGCCTGGTAAGGCTGCTCCCCCCTCAGGGGGAAGTGATCACCTCCGCTATTAATGTGTGGGGTTCTATGAGTGGTTTCAGTTTTATCAATGTTTCTTTTACAAATGTGGGTGCCCATTTATTTGGGGCATAAATGTTCAGAACCGTAATGTCTTCTTAGTGAAAGTTTCCTTTGATGAGTCTGAAGTGACATTCCCCATCTGTTTTGATTAATTTTGTTTGAAAATTTCTTTTATTAGATATTGGAATAGCTACTCCTGCTCGTTTCTTTGATCTATGTGTTTGGAAAATCATCTTCCAGCCCTTTACTCTCAGGTAATATCTATCTTTTTTACTTAGATTTGCTTCTTGTATGCAGCAGATTGTTGGGTCTAGTTTATGGATCCATTCTATTAGTCTATATATTTTATTGGAGAGTTAATTTCATTGATGTTGAAAGACATTAATGACCAGTAGTTGTTAGTTCCTTTGATTTCGTTGTTTGTTGTGATAGTGTGTTTGTGTGCTTGGGTACTTTCAGTTTTGCTGTAGTGAGGTTAATTATTTCCTGAAAGTAGTTAGCTTTCCTGGGTTCCAGTTTTCCTTCTAGTATCTCCTGAAATGCTGGATTTGTGGTAGTATTTTTTAAATTTGTTTTTGTCATTGAATATCTTGTTTTCTTCATCTATGATGATGGAGAGTTTTGGTAGGTAGGGTTGGCATCTGTGTTCTCTTATGGTCTGCATGATATCTATCATGGTCACTGTTGAGAAGTCTGGTGTGAGTCTGATGGGTTTGGCATTATATATTCCTTGGCATTTTTCCCTGGCCACTTTTAGTATTTTTTTCTTTGTTCTATATACTTAGTATTGTGATTATTATGTAGAGGGGGAATTTTCTTTTCTGGTCTAATTTATTAGGTGTTTTGTAGGTCTCTTATATGCTTATAAGCCTCTTCTTTTAATTGAGGAAATTTTCTTCCATGATTTTGTTGAAAATATTTTCTGGGCCTTGGAGATGTGAATCTTCTGTTTCCTCTATTGATTTTATTCTTAGGTTTTGTCTTTTCATGGCATCCTTGATTTCTTGGATAGTTTGAGTCAGGAATTTTTTAGATTTAATATTTTCATTGACAGATACATCAATTTCTTTCACTGTATCTTCCACACCTGAGATTCTACTTTTTTTTTTTTTTTGGCAAAGGCATTTCTTTTTTTTTTTTTTTTCACAAATGAGCAGCTTTTTTATTTATTTTTTCTTTTTATTTTTAGTTACAATTTGTTAATTCTGTGTCCCAGCTGTATCCCGCTCCCTCATTCCCTCCCCCTCCCCAACTCTCTCCCTGGTCTCCTCCCTGCCCCTTTGCAAGTCCACTGATAGGGGAGGACCTCCTCCCCTTTCATTTGACCCTGTTTTATCAGGTATCTTCAAGGCTGGCTGCAAAGTTCTCCTCTGTGGCCTAACAGGACTGCTCCTCCCCTGGGGGGGGAGGACAAAGAGCCTGCCCTTGAGATCCTGTTAGAAATAGTCCTTGTTCCCCTTGCTTTGGAAAACTACTTGGTTACTGAGCTACCACGGGCCACATCCCATCAGAAGTTCTATGTTATATCCATAGATGGTCCTTGGTTGAGAGTCAGTCTCAGAAAAGGCCCTGTGCCCGGATATATTTGGTACTTGTAGAGCTCCTATCCTATCCATATCATACTAACTCCCGTTCTTTCATATGATTCCCTGCACTCTGCCAAGGTTTGGTTATGAGTCTTAGTGTCTGCTTTGAAACACTGCTAGGTAGAGTCTTTCAGATGCCTTTTGCGGTAGACTCCTGTCATACATTCAATGCACATCCCATTTGTCTTTCTAAATGAGGATTGATCATCTTCACCCAGGTCCACTTTCTTGATTATCTTCTTTAGGTGTGTAGATTTCATTATTTTTATCATATCTTGTAGGTCTATATAAGCGGGTATATACCAAGTTTGTCTTTCTCCTTCTGGGATACTTCACTCTGAATGATCTTTTCTAGATCCCACCATTTGCCAGCAAATTTCATGATTTCCTCCCTTTTGATTGCTGAGTAGTATTCCATTGTGTAAAAATACCACAATTTCTGTATCCATTCCTCTGTTGATGGACATCTGGGTTGTTTCCAAGTTCTGGCTATTACAAATAAAGCTGCTACAAACATGGTTGAACAAATGTCCTTGTTGTGTACTTGAGCAAATTTTGGATATATACCTAGGAGTGGTATAGCTGGGTCTTGAGGTAGCACTACTCCTAATTGTCTGAGAAAGCGCCAGATTGACTTCCAGAGTGGTTGTACCAGTTTACATTCCCACCAGCAATGGAGGAGGGTTCCTTTTTCTCCACAACCTCTCCAGCATGTGTTGTCACTTGAGTTTTTCATCTTGGTCATTCTGATGGGTGTAAGGTGAAATCTCAGGGTTGTTTTGATTTGCATTTCCCTAATGGCTAATGAGGTTGAGCATTTCTTTAAGTATTTCTCTGCCATTTGACGTTCCTCTTTTGAAAATTCTCTGTTTAGCTCCATTCCCCATTTTTTAATGGGATTACTTGGTTTATTGCTTTTCAGCTTGTTTAGTTCTTTATATATACTGGATGTGAGTCCTCTGTCAGATAAAGGGTTGGTGAAGATTCTTTCCCAATCTGTAGGCAGTCGTTTTGTTTTGATGACTGTGTCTTTTGCTTTACAGAAGCTTTTCAGTTTCATGAGGTCCCATTTATTGATTGTTGCACCCTTCACAATAGCCACTAATAACATAAAGTACCTTGGTGTGACTCTAACCAAGCAAGTGAAAGACCTGTTTGAGAAAAACTTCAAATCTCTGAAGAAAGAAATTGAAGAAGATCTCAGAAGATGGAAAGATCTCCCATGCTCATGGATTGGTAGGATTAACATTGTGAAAATGGCCATCCTGCCAAAAGCAATCTATAGATTCAATGCAATACCCATCAAAATACCAACTCAATTCTTTACAGACCTTGAAAAAGAGATTCTCAGCTTCATATGGAGAAACAAAAAACCCAGAATCTCCAAAACGATCCTGTACAACAACAGATCATCTGGAGGTATCTCCATCCCCGATCTCAAGCTGTACTACAGGGCAACAGTAATAAAAACTGCATGGTATTGGCATAGAAACAGAAAGGAGGATCAATGGAACCGCATAGAAGACGCAGAAATAAACCCACACACCTATCAATACTCGGTATTTGACAAAGAAGCCAAATCCATTCAATGGAAAAAAGACAGTATATTCAACAATGGTGCTGGTCCAACTGGATGTCTACATGCAGAAAAATGAAAATAGATCCATATTTATCACCCTGCACAAAACTAAAGTCAAAGTGGATCAAGGACCTCAACATAAAACCAGATACTCTAAATCAGTTGGAAAAAAAGTGGGGAACAGCCTAGAACTCATTGGCACAGGAGACAACTTCCTGAACAGAACACCAACAGCACAGGCTCTAAGAGCAACAATCAATAAATGGGACCACACCTGAGATTCTTTCTTCCATCTTTTGTAATCTGTTGGTTACACTTATGTTTGTAATTCCTGTTTTCTTCCCTAAGTTCTTCCTCTCCATGATTTCCTTCATTTGTGTTTTCCTTAATTTTTCCAATTCTATCCTCAGATCTTCAAACGTTTTGTTGCTTTCCTTCACCTATCTGGCTGTATTTTCCTATAATTACTTTGTCTGTTTGTTTGAACATTCCTGTTTCTTTTATTTCTTTCAGTGACTTAATTATTTCCTCTTTGAAGAACACAAACTGTATACCTGCATCTTCCTGTATTTCTTTAAGGATGTTCATAATCTATTTGACTTTATCTTTCTCTATTTCTTTATTCAATTTATTTTTTTCTCCATTATGCTCCTCACAAACATAAACATAAGGTCATATTATTGGATTTTACTTATAATATGGTGTCCAGGGTTGCTTTCCCCTTGATAACTGTGTTATGGAGATGCCATATTGCTTTGGCTTTTGTTGGTTGTGGTTTTACACTGGCCTTTACCCATCTGGCATTCTCAGGTTAGTTTCTGGTACCTCCTGGAATCCTGGGGTGGGGAGAATCACCTTGGCAGGAAGATAGTTGTTCCCAAAGAGGCTTCCTCAGCTTTTTGGGTATGGTCTCCAAATGGCCGGTGCTTCTCAGGAATTGCCACAGCTCACCTCGGTCTTATGGACCGGTATGGTAACTGTGGTCATGCATAGTCAGAGGGGCATCTCCTCTCACTAGAAGAAGTCCTGGAGACAGCTGCCCTGCCACTAGGTTTTTTGTTCTGAATATAGTGTGCTGCTGATCTTTTCAGTACACTGTTTTTGTTGAGTGCAGCCGTCTTGAAGAAACAGGTATCACTGCAGTTTGGTCAGTTTAGCTTGGGAGACTGGTTGCATCTTGGTGTAGTGTCTGTTGCCAATCCCATCATTCCCAGAATTCTGTAGGTCTGAGGTTGGAGCTCTGTGCCCCAGTAACCCAAGTGGTCATCATTTGGAGGTGAGTGTTTCACTCATGCTTACAGCTGGAGGCTAGATCCTGGAGCCTATAGGAACCCACAAACTTTTCCGGAGATATGTGTCCTGAGGTCAGACCTGATGTGCAGTTTCCTCTTGACAGGGAGAACCAGTCTTTTTTTTTTTCAAAGTTCATTCTGGGATAGTGATTAGAGCAGGCAGGCTTAAGCAAGTGGCTCCATGCTGGTGACTGGGAGCCTGCAAGAACCTGGAAACTTTTCCTGAGAAATTTTACAAAAGGGATGTTCAGATAGGTGCTCTGAGTTCTGACCTGATGATTTCTTCACCATGAGGTCTCCTGCCTACAGGGAAATCCACTCTCTGGGTCCCTGGGGCCCACAGTTTGGTGGTCCGGGAGGAAGTGGGCAGGATCGTCTCTGTGCTGTAGGCTGAGCACCTGCTGGAGCCTGGGACCTTTTCTAGGGCTTGTCTTGGTGACCTGAGGTTGGTTTTGATTGGTTCCTTCACAGTGGGGTTTTCTCTCTAATGGAATCCTCAGTCTCTGGTGTTGTGGAGCCCACAGTTTAGTCTGCGATGGTGATCAGAATGTGCAGGCTTGTGGCTCTGGGCCAGTGATGGAGTGCTTCCAGGGTATTCTTCCAGGGATTAGGTAGATGACCTGAGAATGGACCCAATTGCTTCCTACACCTTGGGGTTTCCTCTTACCTAGGAAACACAATCTCTGGGGTTTTGGGGCTCAGAATTTGGTCTGTTGGTTGCGGTGCCATCACTGCTAGCCTGCTCATCAGTCACAGTGACCTCTCAGTGCCATTTTGAAGTCAAAAGGTTTTTTTTATTAATTACACTTTATTCTCTTTGTATCCCCAAAGAAACCCCCTCCTCCCTCCTAATCCCACCCTCCCTCCCACTTCTTCACGTGTGCCCCTCCCCAAGACCACTGATAGGGGAGGTCCCCCTCTCCTTCCTTCTAATCTTAGTCTAACAGATCTCATCCTGAGTGGCTGCATTGTCATCTTCTGTGGCCTGGTAAGGCTGCTCCCCCATCAGGGGGAGGTGATCAAAGAACAGGTCAATCAGTTGATGTCAGAGGCAGTCCTTCTTCCTATTACTATGGAACCCACTTGGACAGTGAACTGCCATGGGCTATATCTGTGCAGGCTATCTCCATGCATGGTACTTGGTTGGAGTATGAGTCTTTGGAAAGACCCCTTTGTTCAAATTTTCTGGTTCAGTTACTCTCTTTGTGGAGTTTCTGTCCTTTCCAGATCTTACCATTTCCCACTTCTTTCATAAAATTCCATGCACTCTGCCCAACAGTTGGCCATAAATCTCAGCATCTGCTTCAATAGTCTGCAGGACACAGCCTTTCAGAGGCCTTCTGTGGCAGGTTCCTAACTTGTTTCCTGTTTTCTTCTTCTTCTGATGTCCATCCTCTTTTCCTTTCAGGATGGGGATTGAACATTTTAGTCAGGGCCCTCCTTCTTGATTAGTTTCTTTAGATGTGCAGATTTTAATAGGTTCATCCTATATTATATGTCTATATGAGTGAGTATATACTGTGTATGTCTTTCTGCTTCTGGGACAGCTCACTCAGAAGTTTTAAAAAGGAGAAAAATGGTACATTTACACAATGAAGCATTATTCAGCTGTTAAAAATGACATCAGGAAAATTTCAGACAAATAGTGGAAAACAGAAAAGAAAAAAGCACCTGAAATGATGTAACATAGATCCAGAAAGACAAATATGCTATGTATCCACTTATAAGTAAATATTAGCTATTGAGCAAATGATAGCCAAGCGAAAATCCATAGACTTAGAGATGTTTGGTAATAAATGAGGGGCTTTAAGGGTGATGCATATATCTCCTTGGGATGGTAACATACAATAGATTTTACAGGCAGTCTGGTGGCAAGTGAACATCAGGAGGTGTATAAATAGGGTGTAAGAAGAGAGCATGGGGAGATACCGTTGGAATTGGCATCCCATGAAAAATCCCTAAACAACCCTAGCTGTTCCTAAGCCAAAGTTTGCTCTCTCCAAATTCACACCAGCGCCCCATAGAACTCATTGAATATGGAGAAGCTCAGCTGGTACCTAAGTGAAGCCTTCACTCTTACTTTCCAGTCTCCTTGGTATGGGAAGGTACTCTGAAAGCTTCAAAAAGAGAAAGGTGGACACCAACCAATCCACAAAATTATTGACCTACAAAATATGGTAGGGCAAGTGTGGCACAGAACATGTAGGAGTAGCCAACCAATTACCTGATTTTACTTAAGGCCAACTCTATGAGAAAGAACCATTACCTGACACTATTTACGTAACCAAGAACCAGAGACTAAATAGTCGAGGTACTTATGGTAAAATTAAACACTACTGGTTTAAAAGTCATTAAAATGGTTCCTAATGATATTCTCCTATGTGCATAGATAAGTGCCATACCCAGTTATCATCAGAAAGGCTTCCTTGGGAAGGAGATGGAAACAGATATAGAGACTCACTGCCATACATTATGCTGTGAGAGAGTATAAATTGGAAGTCTCCATCAAATCCATCCCTAAAGATGTCAGTGAATCCAGCAGAAGTGGAGGCAGAAAGATTGTAAAAGCCAGAAGGGATGGGGGATACCAGGAGAACAAGGCCCTCTGAATCAACTAAGCAAACTGCATATGAGGTCACAGAGACTATAACTGTAAACACATTTCCTACACTAGATTTTCTGCATATATATTATAGCTTTTAGCTTAATTTTTTATGGGACTCCTGACTGTGATAACAAGTGTTCTCTGACTCTTGTGCCTGTTCTTGGGAGTCTTTTCCTCCTTTTGGGTTAGTGTGCTCAACTTTGATATGATAGAGTTTTTTTCATAATATATTTTAATTTGTTATGTTTTATTGTTATCTCCTAGAAGGCTATTTTTTTCTAATTAGAGACAGAAGGGAGTGGCTCCTCAGGGCTGAGGAGGTGTGGAGTACTTGAAAGGAATACATGGGAGTAAAAATATAATCAGGATGTGTTGTATAAAAAATAATCTATTTTCAATGAATAGATAGATAGATAGATAGATAGATAGATAGATAGATAGATAGATAGATTGATAGACAGACAGACAAATAGCAAAATGGTATTCCAAAATTGATAGAGAACACACCAAGTGTTCAAATGGAAATTGCATAATTTATCCATGGATTAGAACAGTAATAAAGATATTAACTTATACTTGAATTGTAGTAATTCAAAGAGATATATGGTCTTAGTACTAAAAGTTTGAAAATAATTATGTTCCTATTAGTAATGGAGTCCTGACTCAATTGTAGAATAAAAAAAAATGTTCTGTTTTCAAAAATATACCTTGTGTAGTTATGGTATTAATATTTGTAGAATTAACATCAAGAGAAGTAATTCAAATTCCTATATATAGTCAAAATTTAAAAATCACTCTTTAATGTTACCTGACATACCTGATGCATATACTTTATTTTGAATTTTATACACTGTGATAAGTGATAGATACTTTTTACACTCTTGCTGCACACATTAGTTTTAGCAGCTCAACTGTTGAAGTTATTTTATAGCCTAGGGATCTTTAATTTCACCATGTTCATTCTCTCCCTAAGTATTCTTTAACAAGTTTAATGAAACACATTTTTAATTAGCAATGCACAAATGAATAAATGTAAACATATCTATGCCCCATGAGCAGCCTTTTAAAGGAGTCTACAAGCTGCAAATAAAGCTACCAAATTTTATATAAAAGACAGATACCATTAATAAGTAGGTATCAGACAATTAAAAAATCATAGTAAAATGATTTCTTAAAAAGTGATTTCAAGAATTTTGTTAGTAATTTAATGGGAATTTAATGGAATCTGTAGCAGAAAGAAACATGTGGTATATACTCACTTATACAAGGATATTAGACACACAATTTATGAGAAACATACTAAAATCTGCACCTAAAGAAGCTAAAGAAGAAAGAGGACCTTGGGTAATATGTTCAATCCTCATTCAGAAAGGCAAACAAGATAGACATAGGAAGAGGGAGAAAACAGGGAAAAGAACAGGAGACTATCACAGAGGGCCTCGGAAAGACTCTACCCAGTAGGGTATCAAAGCAAATGATGAAACACATAGCCAAATTTTGGGCAAGAGTGCAGAAAATCTTATGAATGAAGGAGGATATAGAAAGACCTATAGGTGACAAGAACTCCACAAGCAGAGCAACAGAATCAAAAATATCTGGTCGCAGGAGTCTTTTCTGAGACTGATACTACAAACCAGGACCATGCATGGAGATAACCTAGACACCCTGTATAGATGTAGCCCATGGCAGCTCAGTCTCCAAGTGGGTTCCATAGTAATGGGAACAGGGACTGTCTCTGACATGAATTCAGTGGCTGGATCTTTAAGCACCTTCCCCTGAAAGGGGTGCATCCTTTCCAGGCCACAGGGGAAGAAAATGCAGCCAGTTTTGATGAGGATTGATAGGCTAGGTCAGATGGAAGGGGAGGAGGACCTCCCCTATCAGTGGACAGGGGGAAGGGCATGGGAGGAGAAGAAGAAGAGAGGGCAGGATTGGGAAGGGCTGAGGGAAGTGAATATAGCTGGGATACAAAGTGAATAAATTGTAATAATTAAAAAAGTGATTTTGAGACCTAATAACTTTAAAATTTCTGTTTCTACTTTGAAGATATTTTAAAATTAAAACATAATATTATATTCCATTTCATTTTCCTCTCTTAAAACTCTTCTACATTGACTCATCCTGTTGTTGAGTATTAATATTTAATATTGATTTATGTTTTAGTCAAGCAGCCGTTTTTCATAATTCAGTTGTATATCCAAACCACCACAGAGAGGCTAGGATTTATTTAATTAACCTAGAGCCCAATGCAAAGCAATAGTTACTCCATCCTAAACCTCTGAGATCGCATAATTTCCACCCATTAAGATTTCCCACATTATACTTGCTTTTAGTCATATCTTAGGTCCGGTTCATCTATCCTGGTGGTTCCAAGTCATCTCTTACTGATCTCTCCAACCCCGCCATACTCACACACACACTCAGTTCCTTCTCCTCCCCTCTGAACCAATGTATCCCACTCTATTTTCTCCATTGCTCATCATTGGCTGGTTGTATTATTGAAAATACACAGAACAAATGGTGGCATGTTTATACAAACATGAGACAGGTGATGCTTAGAATAGAAATCACAATGCAATGTCAGGATTGAAACCAGATACTGGGGTAGAGAAACCAGCATTTGAATGAACAAGGGTAAATTGTATATATTCCACAAGAACCTAACACCAACACTATCCCTTGTCTTCTTCCTTAAATTCATGGCTTCTCTCTTCTTTTTCTTTCATTGCTACCACCACACATATATTGCACATATTCCAAAATACATAAATACAATCCTTTCGGTATGTATAATGTTAGCATGTTTATAAATTTTGAGGGCTGATCATTTACTTTTGGATTGCTGGAAAGTTGATTTTTCCAGAAATTTTAGGGAAGATATATCCTTAAGTATAAACAAAGGGCTATCCAAACAATGACAACATAATACAGGCTAAATAACATGGAAGGGGAAATATTTGGGGGCTACAGTCTTACATGAGGAGTAACAGGCAACTAAGAAATTCTGAGAGAGGAAAAAGGGGGGAAGGAGAGAGATTGTTTATATTTTGTTAAAATTCATGCTAATTATTCATTTTCTTCAGAGAAAAGTTATTTTTTAAACTTGTGACAAACATAAAACTCAAAGCTTAGTGGACTACTATAGAAAGAAACACTAGCCAATAACTAGTTTTCTGAGCTATATAAATATGTTAAACAGAGGCAGGGCAAGATGGCGGCGCAGGGAGGACTCTCATTCTGAGGAGCAGCACAGCAGGATTGGCACAGTGACCAGCAATCAGAACTCGCGGCCATAAAACACAAGTGATAGTGTTTCACAGGTGAGAGGATACCCCACGGTGGGGGATTCAATCAGCTTTAACTCACCCGGCTACACCGCGGAAAGATCCCGGTTCTGCCAGGCGCTTGGTCGCCAGCCCAGAGCTACCCGCCAGCGCAATCTGGTCATGGTCCCAGACTGAACTGTGGGCCCACAACACCATAGACTGGATTTCCCAGTCGAGCGATAACCCCACGGAACAGGAAACAATTGGGACCAACCTAAGGTTACCCAGACATCCCCTGGAAAGACTCGGGTTCCGCTGGTGCCCCAAGAGCCAGTCCGGACCCAGAGCCTGGACACAGGCGCCTGCCTGCGCGCCTGATTCACCGCATCAGATAGAACTGTGGGCACCAGGGCACCAGGGCACCAGACTGCGTGTCTCTGGCAGGAGGAAACCCCCAGCGGAGGGGGTCAGCAGCTCTAACGCTTTGGACACCCAGCACCAAAACACTTCCTGGACTCACGCAGACTCTAGTGCAGGCAGGAGCACTGTGCTCTGCCGCCATTATTGAGTTCCCCTAGGGCACTGGGACACACAGCTGCATCCTCAGACCTACAAAAGCCAGAGAGCCATTGCAGCAGCCTCAGATACTGTGCCAAGGATCAACCAGTTATTCCTAGCTAGACTGTCAAAACTGTGGGAATCCCTGGTCCTTCAAGAGGGCTGTACCCACAGCATCTGGACCAGAGCAGTGCCTGCAGCCGCCATCCCAGACAGAGACACACAGCATCTGGTCCAGAGTGAGGTACCCAGCCTCCAGACCAGAACAGTGCCCCCAGGCGACAACTCAACCTAGGTGCACATTCTTCAGGTCCAGAGCAGAGCAATCAGCCTCTGGCCCAGAGACTTGTTGAGTGCACCTCCCACTTTCCCAGACAGAACTGTGCGCCCCAGGATAACAGACTGAGGTTCCCTGTTGGGAGAAAACCCCACAGCTAGGGAATCAGCAGTTTCTTCAAGAGGACTGTACATGGAAATGTAGTGAGCAGCAGCACACTAAATTTATAACAAGAAACCCAGCAGTGGGGCAGCTGTCTTGAGAAATTCTATGGGTAAGAGGAGATCCACCCCTGCCTAACATAGACCACAGCTACTACTCAGGGCTATAAACCTGAGGTGAGCAGTGGCAACTCCTGAGAAACACTGGCCATACAGTGACCATAACCAAAAAGAAGAGAAGGACTCCTTCAGGAAAAATCATCTTCCGGCCAAGGGGATACTCCCTACCTGAGGACTCCAGGAAGCACAGAAACTAACAGCCAACACCTAAATCAGCCCAATGGGTAGAGGTCAGCGTAAAGACTCAACCAACAAAAGACAGAGCAATATGGCATCTCCAGAACCCAGCCATCAAGAGACGAACAGCCCTGAACAATGCAGCATAATAGAAAATCAAGAAGATGACCTTACATCTATGTTGATGAAGAGGATAATAGAGGAAACATATAAAATATATAAAGAATTAGAGGAAGATAAAACCAAACAGATCATGGCTATCCATAAAGAAATGGAGGAAGATAAAGACAAGCAGATTAGGGCCATCCTTGAAGAAATACGGGAATATGCAGCCAAACAGCTTGTGGCCTTCAGAGAAGAAATAATTAAATCACTGAAAGAAATAAAAGAGGCAGATTTGAAGGAACTAAAAGAAAAAGAGGAAAATACAAGCAGACAGGTGAAGGAAGTAAAGAAAACAACTCAAGACCTGAAGATAGAACTAGAAAAATTAAAGAAAACACAATGGAGGAAATAATGGAGAGGAAGAATTTAGGGAAGAAAACAGGAACTACAGGGGTAAGCATAACCAACAGAATACAAGAAATGGAAGAAAGAATCTCAGGTGTAGAAGATACAATGGAAGAAATTGATGTATCTGTCAAAGAAAATGTTAAATCCAAAAAATTCCTGACACAGACCATCCAAGAAATCCAAGACAATATGAAAAGACAAAATCTAAGAATAATAGGAATAGAGGAAAAAGAAGACTCCCTTCTCCAAGGCCCAGAAAATATTTTCAACAAAATCATTGAAGAAAACTTTCCCAAGTTAAAGGAGAAGCCAATAAGGATACATGAGGCCTACAGAACACCCAACAAATTTGACCAGAAAAGAAAACCCTCCCGCCACATAATAATCAAAACAGTAAGTATGCAGAACAAAGAAAAAATACTAAAAGCTGCAAGGGAAAAAGTCCAAGTAACATATAACGGCAAACCCATTAGAATCACACTTGACTTTTCAACAGAAACTATGAAAGCCAGAAGGGCCTGGACAGATATTATGCAGACCCTAAGAGAACACAGAATTCATCCCAGGCTACTATACCCTGCAAAACTCTCAGTCCTCATAGACGGAGAAAACAAGATTTTCAATCACAAAAACAAATTTCAACAATACCTACACACAAATCCAGCATTACAGAAGACACTGGAAGGGAAAATACAGCCCAAGAAAATTAACTTCTGTCAAGAAAACACAGGAAATAATTAATCTTACTACAGCAAAACAAAAAGCAACCAAGCACACAACCTTATGAATACAGCCAACATCAATATCAAAGGATCTAACAACCACTGGTCATTAATCTCTCTCAACATCAATGGACTCAATTCTCCAGTAAAAAACACAGATTAGCAGAATGGATACATAAACAAAACCCAGCAATCTCTGGCATAAAAGAAACACACCCAAGGCACAAAGATAGACATTACCTGAGGGCAAAAGTTTCGAAGACGACTTTCCAAGCAAATGGACCCAAGAAACAAGAAGAAGTAGCTATTCTAATATCTGATAAAATAGACTTTCAACCAAAATTAATAAAAAGAGATGGGGAAGGACACTTCATACTCATCAAGGGAAAATTCCACCAGGAAGACATCACAATCCTGAACATCTATGCCCCAAATACAAGAGCACCCACATTTGTAAAAGAAACATTGATAAAATTTAAACCACATATACATCCCCACACATTAATAGTGGGAGACTTCAACACCCCACTCTCAACAAAGGACAGGTCAACAAAACAGAAATTAAATAAAGAAACAATATCTCTGGCAGAGGTCATGAATCAAATGGACCTCACAGACATTTACAGAACTTTACACCCAAACACAAAAGGATTTACCTTCTTCTCAGCACCTCATGGAACCTTCTCCAAAATAGACCATATAGTTGGTCACAAAGCAAGCCTCAACAGATACAAGAAGACAGAAATAATCCCTTGTTTCTTGTCTGATCACCATGGAATAAAGCTGGACTTCAACAACCACAGAAATAGCAAAAAGCCTACACACACATGGAAACTGAACAACTTGTTACTAAATGACAGCTGGGTGAGGGAAGAAATAAAGAAAGAAATTAAAGCCTTTCTAGAACTCAATGAAAATGAAGACACAACATACCCAAACTTGTGGGACACAATGAAAGCAGTGCTAAGAGGAAAGTTCATAGCACTAAGTGCCTTCAAGAAGAAATTTGAGACAGCTCATTCAAGCAACTTAATGGCCCACTTAAAAACCCTAGAAAAAGAAGAAGCAGGCACACCAAAAAGGAGTAGACGGCTGGAAATAATCAAACTCAGGGCTGAAATCCAAGTGCATCAAAGACCTCAACATAAAACCAGACACATTAAATTGGCTAGAAAAAAAGGTGGGGAATACCCTAGAACTCATTAGTACAGGAGAAAACTTCCTGAACAGAACACCAACAGCACAGGCTCTAAGAGCAACAATCAATAAATGGGACCTCAAGAAATTGAAAAGCTTCTGTAAAGCAAAGGACACCATCATCAAAAAAAAGCGACTGCCTACAGATTGGGAAAGAATCATCACCAACCCTTTATCTGACAGAGGACTCATATCCAATATATATAAAGAACTAAACAAGCTGAAAAGCAATAAACCAAGTAATCCCATTAAAAAATGGGGAACAGAGCTAAAGAGAGAATTCTCTGTAGAGGAATATCGAATGGCAGAGAAGCACTTAAAGAAATGCTCAACCTCATAGCCATTAGGGAAATGCAAATCAAAACAACCCTGAGATTTCACCTTACACCCATCAGAATGGCCAAGATGAAAAACTCAAGGGACAACACATGCTGGAGAGGTTGTGCAGAAAGGGGAACCCTTCTCCACTGCTGGTGGGAATGTAAACTGGTACAACCACTCTGGAAATCAATCTGGCGCTTTCTCAGACAACTAGGAATAGCGCTTCCTCAAGATCCAGCCATACCACTCCTAGGCATATACCCAAAAGAGGCGCAAGTACACAACAAGGACATTTGTTCAACCATGCTTGTAGCAGCTTTATTTGTAATAGCCAGAAGCTGGAAACAACCCAGATGCCCCTCAACTGAGGAATGGATGCAGAAACTGTGGTACATCTATACAATGGAGTATTACTCAGCAATGAAAAATTAGGAAATCATGAAATTTGCAGGTAAATGGTGGGACCTGGAAAGGATCATCCTGAGTGAGTTGTCCCAGAAGCAAAAAGACACACATGGTATATACTCACTCATATAAACATACAATATAGAATAAACCCACTAAAATCTGTACATCTAAACAAACTAAGCAAAAGAGAGGACCCTAACTAAAATGTTCAATCCCCATCCTGAAAGGCAAAGATGATGGACATTAGAAGAAAAAGAAAATAGGAAACAACCTTGGAACCTGCCACAGAGGGCCTCTGAAAGCTTCTGCAGTATAGACTGTCAAAGCAGATGCTGAGCCTGATGGCCAACTGATGGGCAGAGTGAATGGAATTCTATGTAAGAAGTGGGAAATAGTTAGAGCAGGAGGGGACGGGAACTCCACAAGGAGAGCAACAGAACAAGATAATTTGAACACAGGGAACTTCCCAGATACTCATACTCCAACCAAGAACTACTCGTGGAGATGACCTGGAACCCCTGCACATGTGTAGCCCATGGCAGTTCAGTGTGCAAGTGGGTTACATAGTAATGGGAAGAGGGACTGCCTCTGACATAATCTGATTGGCCTGCTTGTTGATCACTTCCCCCTGAGGGGGGAGCAGCCTTATCAGGCCACAGTAGAGGACAATGCAGCCACTTTTGATGAGAACTGATAGACTAAGATCAGAAAGAAGAGGAGAACCTCCCCTATCAGTGGACTTGGGGAGTGGCATGCATGCAGAAAGGGGAGGGAGGGTGAGATCGGGAGGGGAGGAGGGAGGGGCTTATGGGGGGATAGAAAATGAATAAGGTGTAATTAACAAAAAAAATAAAAATTAAACATTAAAAATAAAAAATAAATAAATAAATAAATATGTTAAACAATATTGAATAAATTCTTGTGGGTATTTTTGTAGTAAAATAAACAAGCTATCAAAGTTATTGCTTCAAGTCATTATTAGGGACTAATAATATTTATGTTATTTATAATACAATCTGTCTTTCATATAAGAATATTTTTCTCATGAATGTTTATAATCTTTGAAATTATAATTGAAAAATAAATTTTGTATATATTTACAGTACACAGTGATGTATGTATTCAACAGCAACAAGAATGACAAGGATGTTGTAAATATATGTACTTTCTAAGAGTTAGGGACAGATCAGACAGGCAGATGTTAGCACAGTACAAATTTTCAGCTATATCAATAAATTCTGTGTGTCTATTTACCTTTCCACTAGTCTTGGTTTTCCTCTCTGTGTAGTGAAAAGAATCATTTGTTTTTTGTAAGTTTTAAGTAAGTGGTATTTTCACTTAAGAAAATGACTAATGGTAAAGAATTGCACAGAAAAGCCATTTTCTATTGTATTTTTAATTTTTGTCCATTTCCCTAGTATTTGTATTTATAACAGAGGTTTAAATATGAGAGCCATTAAACGTTGCTATGCCTGTCATCCTTTTATCCAACTCCTAGTAACCAATAATCTCTCATACATATCTGTCGCTTGTCTCTTCCAGAATACCATCTAAATGGGATCACAAACTATGAAAACTTTGCTGATACTGTTTTTTTTTTCCACAAGGTATTGAAGAGTATCTATATTCTTACATGTATCTATAGTTCATTTTCATTTTTGGGTGATACATAGGGTGATTTATTGCTCCTTATACCTGCTAAGACAATTTTAATTGTTTCCTGATTTTTTATTGCGAATAAAGCTGCTATAAACAGTACCATGCAAGGTGTTTTTTGCTAACATGCTCATTAAATAAATAAGATTTCTGAAACTTACAATGATTTTTTGAGACTTTGCAATGTGTTTTCCCGAGTGATTGTAGTACTTTGCACTCCTACCATCATAAAAGAATTTCAGATTCAGCTATCCTCAGTTGTATTATCAGCTTTTATTCTGTCCATCGTAATGAAACTGTAGTGTTATTTCACTGCAGTTTCCCTTTAAATTTCACTAATAACCAGTGTAGTTATTTCTCCTCTCCTTTCCTCCCAGTCATACCCTCTCTTCCTCAGCGTCTAACCCCTATTCCTCAGAAAAAGAGAGTCTCCCTACCTACCCACCCTAGCTAATCTAGTCACATGAGGACGGAGTTCATCCTCTTCCCCTATGTCCTGGTAAGACAGTCCAATCATGGGAAAGTGATGAAAAAGAAAGTAACAAAGTCTATGTCAGAGATAGTACCTGCTCCCCCCTTTTTGTTTTTTGATGATCCTCTTTATTTTTCTTTATTAATTACACTTTATTCACTTTGTATCCCCCCTGTGATTCTCTCCCTCCTCCTGTCCCAATCCCGCCCTTCCTCCACCCTCTGCATGCATGCCCCTCCCCAAGTCCACTGATAGGGGAGGACTTCTTTTCCTTCCTTCTGATCCTAGTCATTAGGTCTAATCAGGAGTGGCTACATTGTCTTCTTCTGTGGCCTGCTAATGCTGCTTCCCCCCTCAGGGGGAGGTAACTAAAGAGCAGGCCAATCAGTTTATGTCAGAGACAGTCCCTGTTCCTATTACAATGGAACCCACTTGGATACTGAACTGCCATGGGCTACATCTGTGCAGGGGTGTTAGGTTATCTCCATGCATAGTCCTTGGTTGGAATATTAGTCTCAGCAAAGACCCCTGTGCTCAGATTTTTTGGTTCTGTTGCTCTCCTTGTGGTGTTTCCTTCCTTTCCAGATCTTATTGTTTCCCACTTCTTTCCTAAGATTCCCTGCATTCTACCCAAAGGTTGCCCATAAGTCTCAGCATCTCCATTGATACTATAGAGCAACAATACTAAAAACTGCATGGTACTGGCATAGAAACAGACTGTTGGACCAACGGAATCAAATAGAAGACCCTGACATCAATCCACACACTTATGGACACCTGATTTTTTACAGAGATGCCAAATCCATTCAATGGAAAAAAGACAACATCTTCAACAAATGGGTGCTGGTCTAACTGGAAGTCTACATGTAGAAAAATGCAAATAGATCCATAGTTATCACCCTGCACAAAACTAAAGTCCAAGTGGATCAGAGACCTCATCATCAAACCAGACACACTAAACCTGCTCCCCTTTTTAGTGGACCCAAATGAGGTCTAAGTTGCCTACTGGCTACAAATACGTAGAGTAGTTATGTCCAGTACATGCATGGTCCTTGCTTGGTGTGTCAGACTTCACAGGCCCCTCTGGGCCTTGGTTAGTTGGCTGTGTTTATCTTCTTATGGAGCTCTTGGCACCTCTAGATTCTTTTATCACCCCACACTCACAAACAAACACTTTTCCACTAGACTCCTTAAGTTTTTTCTAGTGTTTGACTGTGAGTCTCATTCTCTTTTGAACCTTTGCTTGGTGGATGCTCTCAGAGGAAAACTGGTAGGTTCCTGTCTTCAAGAATGGCAATGCATCCTTAATAATGGCAGGGGTTGGCTCACTTCCATGGGGTGGATCTTGAGATGGGCCAGGAATTTATTGATTTCCTTCTTTTTAATGAATGAGTAGTATTTCATTGTCTAAATGTACTGCAGTTTCTCTATTTATTCTTTGGTTGAGCGGCATCTAGGTTGTTTGCAGTTTTTGGCTATTATTAATAAAGATGCTATGAACATAATGGAGCACATATCCTTGTTGTATGGTGATGCATCTTTTGAGTGTATGCCCAGGATTCTTGTAGATTGGTCCTGATGTAGGGCTATTTCCAGTTTTCAGAGAATGTGCCAGACTGATTTCCAAACTGGTTTTACTAGTTTGCACTTCCACCAGCAATAGACAATTGTTTTCCTTTCACCATACCCTCATTAGCATGTGCTGTCACTTGAGTTTTTCATCTTAGCCATTCTAAAAGGTGTAAGATGGAATCTAACAGTAGTTTTTATTTGCATTTCAGGATGACAAAAGGATGTTGAACATTTCTTTAAATGGTTTAAGGCATTTGAGTTTCCTCTGTTGTGAATTCTCTGTTTACTCCATTATTTATTGGATTATTTGGTTTGTTGGTGTTTAATTCCTTGAGGGTTTTTTAAAATATATTTTAGATATTAGTCTTTTGTAGAAAGTAAGATTGGCGAAGATCTCTTTCCAATCTATAGCTTTAGAATATTATTAACAAATATTTAATTTGTATATTCAATGGAGTCAATTTTATTACTATTTACTGTATTATTTCCACATGCATATGTCACAAAAATGTAAGGTTTTAAAAGCATGGCTATGATTATATTTTGAAATATTATCTACAAAAAGTACTATTCCAGGTGATTTCTTTAATTTAATTTTGATAAAATCCAAGTTATCAATTTAAATTTTATATTAAATCTTGTTTCACCATCTCTATATATTTATTTATTTATTTTTAATATTGGTTACAGTTTATTAACTTTGTATCCCAGCTGTATTCTTCTCCCACATTTCCACTCACCTTGCTCATCTCCTCCCTGCCCTTTTCCAAATTCACTGATAGGAGAGGACATCCTCCCCATTCATCTGACCCTGGTTTATAAAGTATCTTCAGGATTGGTTGCAAAGTTCTCCTCTGTGGTCTAGCAGGGCAGGTCCTCCCTCAGGGGTGGAGGGGTGGAGGTCACAGAGCCTGCCATTGAGTTTATGTTAGAAATAGTTCCTGTTTCCTTTTCTAGGGAACACACTTAGATACTGAGGTACCATAGGCTATATCCAAGCAGAGGTTCTAGGTTATATCCATACATGGTCCTTGGTTGGAGAAATTGTCTCATAAAAGACCCCTGTGCCCAGATATATTTGGTCCTTGTGCAGCTCCTGTCCTTTCCAGGTCATACTAACTACCCCTTCTTTCATACAATTCAGTGCATTCTGCCGAAGATTTGGTTATGAGTTTCAGTATCTGTTTTGAAGTTAGAAAGCAATAAATCAAGCAATTCCAATTAAAAATGGGTTGCAAAGCTAAACAGAGAGTTCTCTGTAGAGGAATATAGAATGGCAGAGAAACAATTAACGAGATGCTCAACATCATTAGCCATCAGAGAGGTGCAAATCAAGACAACCCTGAGATTTCACCTTACACCTATCAGAATGGCTAAAATCGAAAACTCAAGTAACAACACATGCTGGAGAGGTTGTAGAGAAATGGGAACCCTCTTCCATTGCTGGTAGAAATGTAAACTGGTACAACCACTTTTGAAATCAATCTGGCGCTTTCTTAGACAATTAAGAATAGTGCTTCCTCAAGATCCAGCTATATCACTCCTAGGCATATATCCAAAAGATGCTCAAGTACACAACAAGGACATTTGCTCAACCATATTTGTAGCAGGTTTATTTGCAATAGCCAGAACCTGGAAACAACCCATGTCCATCAAAGGAGGAATAGATGCAGAAATTGTGGTATTTTACACAATAGAATACTATTCACAATTAAAAACAAGGAAATATTAAAATTTGCAGACAAATGGTTGGATCTAGAAAAGATCATTCTGAGTGAAGTATCCCAGAAGGAGAAAGACACACATGGTATATACTCACCTATAAGATATGATAAACATACTGAAATATGTATACCTGAAGAAGATAAACAAGAAATAGGACCCTGGGTAAGACAATCATTCCTCACTTAGAAAGACAAATTAGATGGACATTGGATGTAGGAGAAAACAAGTAACAGGATAGGAGCCTACCACAGAGGGCCTCTGAAAGACTCTACCTAGCATTGTATCAAAGCAGATATTGAGACTCTATATATTTATTATGACATTTGTTTACTCCCATCAAATCAATAATTTTTTCCTCCTTAATAGTTATCTTTTCATTTTAGTTTGTGACTCAAATCATTTGACCTCACCAATCAATATGACTGATTGAACATATCTATTGCAGCCTTTTGCAGTCACTAGTGTGGATACTATTGGTGACAGTGTCTCATCCTCTCCCCAAATATATCAGTAAAAAAAAAAAAAAACAGTCCAGTTGTGAGGGTCAGTGCCCTCTGCCCCAATCATCTATCCATATCTGAATTTTGTGATATTCATTTTTACACAGATCCAATGCAAGCTTCAACAGTTGCTATGAGCTCATGACTGCAATGATTATAACTTGCCTAGAAAACAGATGTTCTCATTCTCCCCATTTCTTGGCACTTACATTCTTGTTTATCATTCTTCAATGCTTCCTGAACCTTTGTGAGTATGTCATAAATGCTTTGCTTATTGTTGAAAACTCTTCAATCCCTTATTTCCAGTACATTGTAGAACTATAAGTTCTTCATAGGAGGCTTTTCTGAATAATGATTAGGAGAGCATTTGTCTATGTATATCAGTATAAATACTTAGCATAGATATGTGTTGCACTCAAACTTTTTCAGAAAGGCTTATTAATACAGAGGTTCACAGCTCTTATTAAATGCTGAGAATAAGCATCTATGCAAGTTCATCTGGAGTTGGGACATCTATGCTATCTTCCCATTTTCAAGTCACAGGGAATATCAATGGAAGAGGAAACAGAAAAAAATATAAGAGGTAGATGATGTTCAAGAGCAGTGTTAAATCCTGAGTGCTAGACATGACACAGTTGAATACATGGACTCACAAAAACTCTGGCTATCTACATATGATCTTAACAAATCAAGCCGGATAAAAATTCTAGCATTGATAAAGAAGGGTCTTCAGATGACCTACATCTTTTATTGTTAGTTAATAGCTGTTGTGATTAACAGAGATTTTTCATTTAGCAAGTATAACTACTGGTAAAATCCCCATACCCGCATCCATATGCATATGAGCAACACCAATTAGATACAGTGGATTTTAAATTAAAAAGGGGTACAATTTTTAAAGAAAAACAAAGTTGGAATGGAGATCTTTTGGGGAACAGGGGCAAGATAAAGAGAGGTATGGAGTGTTGGTTATGATTAAGATACATTGAAGACAGGTATAAAATATCTAAAGGATAAAAAGAAATCATAAATATTTACAAAGTAGTTTTTTATACTGTGTCCTTTGCCATGGGGCCATGTAATGCCACCATTTAGCAATAGAGGCTTATCATTTCATTCTGCTGACTGACCAAGTAAAATTACAAAATTCTGTATTGTTTGGGAGCCTCTGGGACCTTGATCACCAACTCAAGCATAGGTATCCTATACCTGACACTGGTTTTTGTCTGTTTGTTTGTTGATTGATTTTTGAAATTTTAATATTGTTTATTTAGTTGTTCACTTTACATCTCAATCATAGACCCGATACTTCTTCTGGTCTCAACCCCTATACTTTCCCTCTTCCTCCCTACTCTACCACTCAGGACAGCCCCCTTTCTCTCTCCACTAAACCACACCAGCACTTCAAGTAGCATCAGGATTGAGCACATCCTCTTCCACTGTGGCCTGGGAAGTCAGTCCCACCAGAGGGAAATGAGAAAAAAAACTAGGGCACAAAAAAAGCATATCCAGACAGTCCTGATGAGACCTGATAGACTGTGGTCACATATTAGGGGAGTACCTCCTTTATCAGTGGATTATGGGAGGGACATGGGGGAGAGAGACGGAAGGAGGTGGGACCAGGAGGAGATGAAGGAGGGGACTACAGCTGGGATATAAATTGAATAAATTGTAAATAATGATGATGATGATGATAAAGAAAAAGAAAGAAAAAAAAAGAATTGGGAGAAAACTGCAATCCAAATTTAAAAAAAAAAAGCATACAACAGAGTCCATGTCAGAAACAGCTCCTGCTCCCCTTACTAGGGAACCCACAAGAAGAGCAAGTTGACTCACAGCCAAAGATAGGGCAGAATGCAAGGAGCCTTGTGGAAGAGTTAGGGAAAAGATAGATGGACCAGAAGTGACATGAGCTTCACCAAAAGACCAAGGAGCCAACTAACCTGGGGGGGGTTGGCATTGGAGCACCAACCAAAGATCATGCATGAACTGGATCTAGGACCCCTACACACACACACACACACACACACACACACACACACACACACACACACACCTATACCTGATGGGCACCTTTTTTTTGTTTGTTGGTTTGTTTGTTTTTGTTTTTAAATAACTGCCATGGCTTTCAGGAAAAAGCAGTTTTTTTCCCTGCAAAGTGTTTCTTATCACCTTCCTGTTTTATAAATTATATATTTTTAATTTAGTTAGAAAATTATTGTTTCCATCTATACTTTACAACACACAATTGGATTTAATTTACCTATTAACCATCTATTTCTCTTCCCTAGCCCTACCTATTTACAGCATCCCAATTTTTGAATATTATGTTACTTTCACTCTACTATCCCACTTCTTCACTTTGTTAAGTCATTCCTACCCAGTGGTGTTTCCCTAGTTTCTTGGGTCCTAGAAGTTATTCCAGGTAAAACACACAGAGTTATAGATTCAAAGCCCAGATCTACATATAAGAGAAAACATATGGTGTTTATTTTTCTATATGTGGGTTATCTTCAGCAAATAATTCTTTCAGTTCCGTTCATTTACCCACAAATTTTATAACCGCATTTTTCTTTAAAGCTTAGAAAAATTTCATTTGCTATATATACTACATTATCTATATCATTAACTATTTGCGTTGTTAAGTACACTTAGGGTAATTAAACTTCTTAGCTTTTGTGAACTGAAGGACAGTGAACACGGATGAGATAGCAGTATATCTCTAGCATGTTGACAGATTTCTACATTATATTCTGCAGTGGTTGTACCAGATGCAGCTTCCTACAGTAGTAAATAGGATCATCAGCATTTGTTGCAATTTAATTTCTTATACAAATTTATAGAAATTTCTTATAGAAATTAAGGTTTTTTTTATTATCTATCTATCTATCTATCTATCTATCTATCTATCTATCTATCTATCTATCTATCTATCTATCTATCATATATCCATCTATTATTTATCCCAGATGTACCTCCCTACCTCATGAGCTCCCGGTCCTAGCCATCCTCCCTCTTTTCCCACTATGTCCCTCCCCTAGTCCACTCATAGCGAGGACTGTTTCTCCTTCTATTAGATCCTAGCTTATCAGGTTTCATCATGGGTGGCTACATCACCTTCCTCTGTGGCCTTGCAAGGCTGCACTTCACAGGGAGAGGTGATTAAAGAGTCAGTCACTGAGTTCATGTCAGAGGCAGCCCCTATTCCCTTACTAGGTAACCCACTTAGAAATTAAGGATTTTTATATCTATGTGAATCAAGGAGTTTGCTCTAGATTTCTCTTTTTTGTTGTGTCTTTATCTGGTTTTGATATGAGAGTAATACTGCCTTCTATTTTATTTTATGGAATAATTTGAGAAGCTTTATTTTTAAATTGTCCTTACCAATGTATATTTTATTAAATATAGTGCACCTGATTTTGTTAAATATAGGTTTAGAATTCTAATTATCTCTTAGAAGATTATTTCCTTGATCAGAATGAAATAGTTTACTTTATCTCTTCTGATTAGTTTCACATTCAAGTCTCTTTTTTAGTTTAGAAGAAGTGTTTACTCCCAAGCCCCATTTCTTTGAAATACTTTTTGCTGTTACTTTTTTCTAAGGCACTATTTAGAAAATTTAAATTGTAATTTTATTACATTTCTTACTTCCCCTTTCTCTCTCCAAACCTTCCATATGCCCCTCCCCACTCTTCTACACATTGATAAACTTTGTAAAAAATCTTGTTACTACACTATATGTACATACAGTTTTATTCTTAAATATAATCTGTTCAGTTCATATAATTCTAATTGTATATATGTTTTAAGAGCTGGTCACATGTTTACTTTTGTCTACTCTGAATCTTTAAATCTTCTAAAACATGTTAATAATTGTTTCTTATTTGAATTTTATACTGAGAGTTTGGATCATTATTGTCATTAGCAACACGTATGGAACTGGTCACTTCTGGGGTCAACACATTTTCTAGATATTTGTGTGTTGTTTGCATTGTTCTGAAATATTGGCACTAGATTTTTTTTGCATCTTTTGATATACTTTCTTTTTTGTCTTCTAGAGGTGTGGTGGGACAGTGGACTGTTAGCTTTGGTAATTTTGTGGTACTCTAAATAGATGGAGCTAAAGAGGATGTTTTTCTCCCCAGGGTCACTCAGACCACTAAACTGAAATAAAATTCTGGATAAAAGAATGAAGAGCTTGAGGATAGTCCTAATGCAGAACAAGTGAAAATGCAGAGCAGAAATTGAGGAAATTATGCCTATTGCCAGTTATTGGAGCCATGTAGGATTAGTGCTTGGAGAAATATTTCCTGGTTCAAAGTCAGTAACTTATTTCTCAATCATAGGTTTGTATTTAATCTTGTTACCTTTGCATTTTAACATATTTTACACCATTCATAATATTGTGTGTACTGATGTTATTTAATTATATGTCATCAATTTAGTTTTCTGTTTGTGTTTCATGTACTCATGCTTTTTTCCATCTTTTCTAAATTTAACAGTATTTCTATCATTTTATTTCATAAGTATATTAATTAACCAATAACACCTTTACATAAAACTCTCCCCTGATTGCAGTGCAATTTATCTTTAGTTATTCATGATCTACTTTAAAGTGATATTTTAACTTTTCTTCTAAATATAACCTTAAATAAACTATTTCCAAATAATCTCTTAATATTACTGACATGTAGCATAGTTACATATAGGTATAATCAAAATATTCTGTGATTTTTTTGCCGTGGTTATAACTTGAAGCAACTAAGGAGGAAAAGTAATTGATACCATGGTGGTTTGAATGACAAATGTCCCCAGTACACTCAAGTACGTAAATAATTCATCCCTAGTTTGTGAAGGTAATGAAATGTTTAGGAGGTGGAGCTTTGCTCAAGGAAGTACATCAATGTGAATGAACTTTGAGAATTTATGGTTTCATCTCACTTCCTGTTCTTATTCTCTGCTTTTTGTGTGAGGATGGAAATGTGACCAACCAGTTTCCACCCATTGCCACCATACTTTCCTTTCCCATGCCTTTCCCATTGTGATACATTCTATTCCTCTGGAACCAGAGGCCAAATAAAACCTTTTTTTTTTTCTTATGCTGCTTTTTATCATTTTTTTTGTAGCAACAATAAAGTAAAGACTGTAACATACCTTTATTTTGTTCCAATTCTAGCTACTTCCCAATTTTTATTTTATTGATGTGGTTATTTTGTAGTGTGAAATTTCAGTACTACATTCTTTTTCATTGCGAAGTTTCTAGAATCATTTATTTTAGGGAAGACTTATAGACAGTGTATGTATGATTAGATTGGTTTTTAATCTTTATATCTCTGTCTATGGTTTATTTGCCTTTAATTTTTATCTAAGTGGGGATATGGAGTGGGATGCATATCTCCTCTTGGTTACATTTTGGGTTTTTTTATTATGCTCAAAAAAACACTCTTTTTATGACGTTCCTGAGAATCATACTAAATGTTTTTTTTTTTTTCTGTTGACATAACATGTAACCCAGGACTTATTTATGATGCTTTCTGCTATCTTTTGTTTCTATTTCTTTCCCAAAGCTATGATCAGATTTCAACTCTCTACTATGGATGGCAACAGTTTTTGCTCTCTTGCCATAAATCAATGTTATTGTTTCCTAGAGGAAGATAGTAAGAGCAGCTCAGATGGATTTTATTACTTTCCCTTAATGACTACTGCTGTCACTCTCTATTCATTTAATAGTTATTCAATACTGTCAAAATTTTTGGACTTTCTCAAACTTTTTTGTGGTGATAAGTAGAATATATTAAAATCAAAAGGCATAGTGTAGACTTTTTATGTATGTAATCACAAGAGACTTCCTTAATTCTCATTTAAAGATAACCATTAATGTGACAATATTATCTCACATTTCAATTAATTTCCAGTTGCTCAGATAATCTAATGTTCTGGTTCTTGTGTATGCCAGTATGCTTGAATTACTATCTAGAACTTGGATGTTAGAATTTCTTTAGTTGGTAGTTCTGTTGTAAGTTATAGAGCTGCGATTCAATCCTAAATAAACTCTAGAATTGTTGCATTAGAAATTTTATTTTATTTTATTAATTACAATTTACTCACTTTGTATTTCCCAAAAAGCCCCTCCCTTCTCCCCTCCAGGTCTCACCCTCCCTCCCCCTTCTTCACGCATGCCCTTCCCCAAGTCCACTGATAGGGGAGGTTCTTCTGTGGCCTGGTAAGGTTGTTCCCCCCTCAGGGGGAGGTGATCAAAGAGCAGGCCAATCAGATTATGTCAGAGGCAGTCCCTCTTCCCATTACTATGTAACCCACTTGGACACTAAACTGCCATGGACTATATCTGTGCAGGAGTTCTAGGTTATCTCCATGCCTGGTACTTGGTTGGAGTATGAGTCGCTGGAAAGGCCCCTGTGTTCAAGACACACACATGACATATACTCACTCATATAGACATATAATATAGGATAAACCTACTAAAATCTGTACATTTAAAGAATCTAATCAAGAGAGAGGACCGTGACTAAAACACTCAATTCCCATCCCAAAAGGCAAAGAAGATGGACATCAGAATAAGAAGAAAACAGGAAACAACCTAGGAACCTGCCACAGAGGGCCTCTGAAAGGCTCTGCTCTGTAGAATATCAAAGCAGACGCTGAAACTTATGGCCAACTGTTGGGCAGAGTGCATGGAATCTTATGTAAGAAGTGGGAAATAGTAAGATCTGGAGAGGACAGGAACCCCACAAGGAGAACAGCATTAGAAATTTTTATGAAGATGTCAAAACATCAAGTTTCATTACTTTCAAATTCCAACAAATATATTAACTATTTTTCTTAGTTGATATATGTTTTCTTGTTTCTAAAGTATAATTTTATATATTTGTTCCTTCTGGATATTTCCAGCTTTTACTTTAACAGTAGTATAAAAAGATTAATTATCCCTTCCAATGTAAATACATTTTATGAAAATATTATATATATATATATATATATATATATATATATATATATATATATATATATATATATATATATTAAATTAGGAGCCTGGAATGGTGGAGCATCTCTATAATAATCCCAGGATTAAGGGAGGCATGGCAGGGAAATCTTTGTGAGTTGGAGGTGAGCCTGGTCTACAAAAATAAGTTCAGGACAATGAACCAAGGCAACACAGAAAAATCCTGTCTAGAAAAACAAACAAACAAAAACATAAATAAACAAACAAACTTGATTCAATATGTATCACGGATACCTTAAAACATACCACTTGTTTAATTTTATCTAAATAACATATTTAGGTAATTGAAATAAAAATGCAAATAAGGATTTTATGTTTCAGAATGCTAGCTTAGTATAAACTATAAGCCATGTGTTTAGTGCTAGCTACAAACCAAATATGAAACCCAGTTTCACTTTTTTGTTTGTCAAAAGTGATAAGAAATAAGGAGGAGAAACATGCTACATATGATAAAATATATTAGACATATATATAAATTTGGGAAAGAATAAATTAAAAAAAAATAGTGTCCTGCCCTCTCCAGATCTTACTGTTTTGCACTTCTTTAGAGCAACAGAACCAAAAATTCTGAGCACAAGGGTCTTTCCTGAGACTGATATTCCAACCAAGGATTATACATGGAGATAACATAAGACCCCTGCACAGATGTAGCCCATGGCAGTTCAGTATCCAAGTGGGTTCCATTGTAATAGGAACAGGGACTGCCTCTGACATGAGCTGATTGGCCTGCTCTTTAATTACCTCCCCCTGGGGGGGAAGTGGCATTACCAGGCCACAGAAGAAGACAATGCAGCCACTCCTTATGAGACCTAATTGACTAGGATCAGAAGGAAGGAAAAGAAGTCCTCCCCTATCAGTGGACTTGGGGAGGGGCATACATGCAGAGGGTGGAGGAAGGCAGGGATTGGGACAGGAGGAGGGAGAGAACCACAGGGGGGATACAAAGTGAATAAAGTGTAATTAATAAAGAAAAAAATTAGTGTCTTGAAATAATTTTCAGAGTGAAGATAATTAAACCATAAAAATATTTAAAATTAAATCTTTCTATTTCAACTGAAAAAAAGCCATTTTTCTAGGAAATTATTTTAAGTTCCTAAGAAAGTCAGTCATGTACAACTCAAAAATCCTGTAAAGGATTTTTCATAGTGCAGCCTCTTCAAAATCCACATATTGAATCAGCTAGTTTAGAAGTAAAGCCAATAATGGTTAATAAATGTACTTCCTTCATAGATTAATAAAATTCTGTATAGATATACAAAGGGGCAACATAGTCTGGTTGTTCATTTTCTACATTTAAAAATATAATTTCAGGAAAACCTGAAAGTTTAGTTATCAAGACATTTTGCTCATTCGTTATACCTAAAAACTGGAGATTTATAGAATACAAAATAATTTGTAATGCAGACTATAGTAAATTATTAGTCAACCTAATTTTGCTACAAGAGGAATTTTAGTTTTAAATATTTTTAATCCTCTACAATATAGTTTGCTAATCAAGACTTAATAAGAACAACAATTGACATGCTAACATGGATGGGGAGATTACACAAGAATTCAGCCCTAAATGAAGTATTATATACAGTTAAAATCTCTGAAAGGAAAATCTTTGTCTACCCAAAAGATGAGTTCATTAAAAGGTTATAAAACCCTAAGTGGTGAGTCATAAGAAGTACATACATCCAACAATAAACAGACTTGAATTTATATGCTTATATATAGATAGACATGGAAAAATAATTTTAAAAAGTTTCCATAAATTTAAAATATGTTGCATTAGAGGGATTGGATTGCAGATAGGAAGAGGGAAAAGATTTAACTATATTTAAGTAAATAAAAGTATTTTAATAATTTTAATTAAACATTAAATAAATATTATTAAATATTTTGGAAAGTAATTGTAATATTCTTTAAAAATGTATTTGTTTTTACTCATGATAGAAATTTAAAAAATTCCAAAAAGTAGAAGAAAATAAAATCACCTAACACTCATGGTAAATTACTTCTGCTTATTTTTCCCAATTTTTTTTTTGCTGGATTATTTTTATCTTAAACTTTAGTTTGTTTTTTTAGTGTTTAAATATAATGTATTAAGGATTACTCACATATAACAATTCTATAAGTATATCTACATACACAGTTTCTGATTTTTTTACAAATTATTAAAACCATGTGGTCCCAGCCTTATGGATCTCCCCTATGGGTGTGGTACATCAAATAAGCCAATACACTATAAACTGTTAAGCAGACCAATGGATTTGTGTGTGATAACCCTCTGGAAACAAAGAAGATAACAGAAATGACATCAAGATAAACCAGGTATATACGAGCCTGTGGATGAAAATGGTACAATTGGCACTTGTAATGAAGCCATTTTTTAAAAAAGTTGTGGAAGGATTATTTTGATATTAAAAACAAAGGTCAGTAGTGAAATGTTCATATAATGAAATGTTTTATTTTGTACAAATAATAGTTGCTAAGAAAAATAAAGAAAAGTTTGCAAAAACGAATTGAAAATAACAGCCAGAAAAGACAAAAAGTATGCAGAAATTAAAAAAAACACATTGTTTCTCTACCATTTGATATTCCTCTATTGAGAACTCCCTGTTTAGCTCTGTTCCCCATTTTCAATTTGATTACTTGATTTGTTGCTTTTTAACTTCTTTAGTTCTTTATATATACTAGATATTACCCTTTTGTCAGATATAGGGTGGGTGACGATCCTTTCTCAATCTGTATGCTGTTGTTTTGTTCTGACCACACTGTCCTTTGCTTTACAGAAGCTTTTCAGTTTCATGAGGTCCCATTTATTGATGGTTGATCTTAATGCCTGTGTTATTGGTGTTCTGTTCAGAAAGTTGTCTCTTGTGCCAATGAGGTCAAGGCTCTTCTCCACTTTTTCAGCTAACAGGTATAATGTGTGTGGTTTTATATTGTAGAAAAACACTTAAAGAAATGTTCACCTTCATTAGTCACCAGGGAAATGCAAATCAAAAATACTCTGAGATTTCACCTTATACACATCAGAATTGCTAAGATAAAAACCTCAAGTGACAGCACATGTTGGAGAGGTTGTGGAGAAAAGGGAACCTTCCTCCACTGCTGGTGGGAATGTAAACTTGTACAACCACCCTGGAAAGCAATCTGGCGCTTTCTCAGAAAACTAGGAATAGTGCTTCCTCAAGATCGAGACATACCACTTCTAAGCATATGTCCAAAAGAGGCTCAAGTACACAATAAGGATATTTGCTCAACTATGTTTGTAGCAGCTTTATTTGTAAGAGCCAGAAGCTGGAAACAACCAAGATGCCCCTCAACTGAGGAATGGATACAGAAATTGTGGTACATCTACACAATGGAATATTACTCAGCAACAAAAAATAAGGAAATCATGAAATTTGCAGGTAAATGGTGGAAACTGGAAAAGATCATCCTGAGTGAGGCATCCCAGAAGCAGAAAGACACACACGGTATATACTCCCTCATATAGACATATAATATAAGATAAACCTACTAGATATTTACACCTAAAGAAACTAATCAAGAGGGAGAACTCTGACATCCCCAAAATGTCCATAAACTGTTCTCTTAATATGAAAAGACCCTTAGAGTTGAGTGACAGGACTAATGGTGCTGCCACAAGGAATGAACTCTTCTTGATATCTTATATTTTATTTTAAATATTTTTGTATATATTATATTTCTCCATAAGATAATATTATCTATTTTAATAGCAAAAGTGGTTTTAATAAGAATGGATCCCAAGGGTTTATATATTTGAATCAAGTAATGGCACTATTTGAGGATAAGGAAGTGTCCCATCATTGAAGTAGGTGTGGCCTTACTGAAAGAAGTGTGTCACTGGGGGTGGACTTTGAAGTTTCAAAAGTCCACATCCACATCAGGCCAAGTGCCTGTCTTTCTGTCTGTAGATCAAGATGTAGCTCCCAGCTACTGATCAAGTGCCATATATACTGCCATGCTTCTCCGTGGCGATAAGGGACTAAACCTCTGAAACTGTAAGCATGCCCTAATCAATGTTTTTTTCTTCTGAGAGTTACCTTGGGGAAATGGAGAAGGGATGAATTGGGGGAGATGGGAAGAGGGAGCTGGAGAGTATAGGTAGGGGAAACTGGTCAGGATGTAATGTATCTAAAGAATTAAAATAAAAATGAGTTAAAATGATTTAGAAAAACTTATATATATATAAAAAAAAACAAACAAGGAAATCATGAAATTTGCAGGTAAGTGGTGAGAACTGGAAAAGATCATCCTGAGTGAGCTATCTGGGAAGCAAAAAGATACACATGGTGTAAACTCACTCAGATAGACAAATAATATAGGATAAACTCACTAAAATCTATACACCTAAGAAACTAATCAAGTGGGAGGACTCTGGTTAAAATGTTCAATCCCTATCCAGAAAGGCAAAAAGGATGGACATCAGAAGAAGGAGAAAACAGGGAACAAGTCAGGAGCCTGCCACGGAGGGCCTCTGAAAGGCTCTGCCCTGCAGACTATCAAAGCAGATGCTGAAACTTATGGCCAACTGTTGGGCAGAGTGCAGGGAATCTTATGAAAGATGTGGGAAATAGTAAGATCTTGAGAGGACAGGAATCCACAAGGAAAGCAACAGAACCAAAAAAATCTGAGCACAGGAGTATTTCCTGAGACTGATACTTCAACTAAGAACCACGCATAGAGATAACCTATAATACCTGCACAGATGTAGCCCATGGAAGTTCAGTGTCTAAGTGGGTTCCATAGTAATGGGAAGACAGACTGTCTCTGACACGATCTGACTGGCCTGTTCTTTGATCACCTCCCCCTGAATGGGGAGCAGACTAACCAGGCCACAAAGGAAGACAATGCAGCCACTCCTGATGAGATCTAATAGAATAGGATCAGAAGGAAGGAAAAGAAGCCCTCCCCTATCAGTGGCCTTGGGGAGGGGCATGCATGGAGAAGGGGGAGGAAGGAAGGAAGGGGGAATAGGAGAGAGGGAGCTACAGGGGGGATACAAACTGAATAAAGTGTAATTAATAAAATAGAAAAAGAAAAAGAAAAAAACCACATTAAATATCATTGCAGATTTTAAGAAAATATCTCAAAATATTATGTTCATTCTGAATAGTATTTTAATCTGTTAAATCACTTGCCATATATATATGATATCATTTTTTATAGTAAAACTAATAAACATTTACACATTTTAAACATGGATATTGGGTGAAAAAAATCAATAAAAAGCCCTGTTTACAGTGTCTTTTTACCAACACTACATTATTTCATTCTGACTTAAAACATCATTAATTGGGAGCATATAAGATGCAGAACATCATTTAATTATTTTGACAATAGAAGTATTAATGAATTAGCATGCAATTTTATATTTTGTAGTATTATAGTAACATCCTAACACTTTTTACTGCTTAATATCTTTGGAGTCTAGCTAACTGTGTTAAATATTAGGCCACAGTCATTATCCAAAGTCACAAAGTTTCTAATTATTCGATATAATCACAGTGATATAATCACAGAATCTCATATATTTGATATAATCACAGAATCTCATAGACCAGGAATATAGAAAATAAGTTCTGTTCATAGCTAAATACCGCAAATTTCCAACATCCATGTTAGTTTAGAGTAAAAAGCTATTTTGAGGACAAATTAATATGTTATTTTTCAGAGTACATTCTATGCCACTTTGTTACTCCCTGTAAGAGCTAAATAATCTAAGATCGTACAGGAAATTTTTTATCACTTCACACATACACATACACACACACACACACACACATACTCATGAGAGACAGAAAAAGAAACAGAGATAGGCTGAGACAGAGTGTGTATGTGACAAAGACAGAGAGGGAGAGATGGAGATACAAAATGAAAGGGCTTCTCACCATTAGACAATGGAATAAAAATCTAAATACTATATAAAAGAGAAATATTGGATGTAATTAAAGCAATTGTTTGATTATCCAATTGTGCCTAAACTAATAGCAACCTTTAAACACATGTTCTCCAGTGAAAAACAGAAAATAAAACCTCCAGTTCATGAGAGATCTGGATGTTTTCTGGCTTTCTTAGACGAGGACAGAAAATCATGTTATTACTTGCTTATTGAGAACATTTGACAAGAATCTATGTGAGTCTTTTAGGAGCAAAGAGACATTCCTGCAAATATTTAGATGAAAACAAAATCTCTCCCTCCCAGGATAAAAAGAAAGAAAATAAGAAAGCAAGCAAGCAAGAAAGAAAGAAAGAAAAAGAAAGGGAGAGAGAGAGAGAGAGAGAGAGAGAGAGAGAGAGAGAAAGAAAGAAAGAAAGAAAGAAAGAAAGAAAGAAAGAAAGAAAGAAAGAAAGAAAGAAAGAAAGAAAGAAAATGGACTGCTATTCAGTATACTTGGGAGAACACTGAGCTAAAATAAAACCTGTACTCTTGCCTCGTTTTCATTTTACTCCAGTAAGAAACATAGCAAAGAATGTATTCTTTTCTAAATAAAGGAAAGTGTGAGGCAAAAATTACTGTGTGCCTGCAGATGGAAAGATGTTTGAGTGCTTGTTGTTCTTACAGAGGACCTGCGTTTGATTCTAGGTCCCAATACTGAGTGGCTCACAATGAACAGCCTGTAGCTCTGGCATCAGGTGCTCTGATACACACTTTTGAGCTTCATAACCACCAATACACTTGTGCTATAACAGAGACACACATGCATACAACATAAATAAAAATACGACAATCTTTAAGAATGCATATTGTTTTAAGTGGCTAAGTATATACTCTAACCCATAGAAATGAAAATAAATATAAAACATAATATGTAAGACAGTTTAACAATTGTCCTTTCCCAAATTCTTATCATTCAAATTCTTTTATTCTCTTCTCTGATAAAACTACAATTTCCCCTTTTCACTGTATTTTCTACAAACTTTGCTCTTGTTTTACAATCTATATCTGCAATCAGGCCTTGAAATAATCCATAGAACTTCTCTGAACTCTTCATCTCCAGAGGACTCCACTGTACATGTAAGCCATACACTCATCAGATACAATTGATATGTGGTATATTTGAACACGTTTTATAATTGCATAGGATATGGAACCACCAACTTATTAGCTACCTTGGGAAATTACAATGATTTCTTTCATATTTTCTCACTGAGTGAATTGAATATACCTTATATTCTAACTTGGGTCACCATAAGTCTTTACATTCTTACACACATCCTATTGTATTTTATTTTCAGTTATTAAAAAAACTATTTATCACATAGTGAACAAATTCTTCTAGTCTATATTCTTGGAATGCATTGTGGACTTTTTCTTTTCTCTGAAGAAATGATTTATAAACATCGTCCAAGCCAGGCGTGGTGGTGCACACCTTTGATCTCAGTACTCACAGAGGCAGAAGCAGACTATCACTGTGAATTCAAGGCTATCGTGGTCTACAAAGGGAGTCCAGGACAGCCGAGGCCACTCAGAGGAAACCTGTCTCAGAAAAATAAAAATGAAAGAGAGAGATAAAGAAAAAAGAAAGGAAGAAAGGAAGGAAGGAAGAAAGGAAAGAAGGAAGGAAGGAAGGAAGAAAGGAAGGAAGGAAGGAAGGAAGGAAGGAAGGAAGGAAGGAAGGAAG
>NW_026590677.1:5810033-5854086 GCF_907164565.1 Psammomys obesus
AAGGAAGGAAGGAAGGAAGGAAGGAAGGAAGGAAGGAAGGAAGGAAGGAAGGAAGGAAGATCCATCCCTTAGCCATATAAGGTTGTTATCAGTAGTATGCAACACCGCTGATAAACACTATGTAAAATGTCTTCTTTTTATACTCTCAACCTTCATCAAAGTACAAAGATTTAATTAAGAAGTGAGATGTTAACTAAGAAAGAAAAGTTCAGTTGATTTTTACCTTAGAATGTCAGATGATTTATGTCAACTAAATGGTCCTAAGATAAAAAGTGCCTACTGTGTGCTGCTTTTGATTCCTTCATATATAAATCCAGAAGTATTATACCTTAACCACAATATTTTAAAGAAATCTTTATCCTAATTTTCATAGTGACTTAACTCATTTGCTTTTGACACTAAAGTGTATGAAGGTTCGTTTACTCTGTGTGTTTTTAGTCATTGGTGAATTCTCTCTCTCTCTCTCTCTCTCTCTCTCTCTGTGTGTGTGTGTGTGTGTGTGTGTGTGTGTGTGTGTGTGTGTTTCTCTGTGTAGCTTTGGCTGTCCTGAACTCACTTTGTAGACAAGGCTGACTTTGAACTAATAGAGATTCCCTCCTACTTCTGCCTCCCTGAGCACTGGGATTACAGGCATGTGCCACCAACCACACCCAGTGATGAATTTCTGTTTAATTTATTTCCTTAATGAGAAAAATCCTGACTAGAGTGTAATGGAGTCTCAACATAATTATGATTTACATTTCCTTGATTGTTAAGGATATTTTTTTCTGGTACAAAGAGGTTTATTAGAGAGAGAGACAGTGAGAGAGTGGAGAAAAGAACCGGAGATGGGTGGAGCATCCCAGGAGAGAAAGTCAGAGAGAACAATTTTGTTTTCTTTTTTCTTTAAATTCTTTATTAATTACACTGTATTCACTTTGTGTCTGCCCCCCCCCCGTGGTTCCATACCTCCTCCCATCCCAATCCCTCCCTTAACCGCTGAGCTTTCTCTCCAGCCCCAGAGAAGAGTAATTTTAACTGTATTGAACTACTTTTTTCATATACTTATTAGACATTTATTAGACATTTTTACTTTTCTGTTGCATACTATTTGTTCAGGCGTTTACCCTTTTGTATATTTGATAAATTGAAGTTTGTTGTTTATTTTTATGGTTTTTTTTTTATAATCCTTTGCAGCAGTTTCTTGTGGCAACATTTTTTGAAAAAAAATATATATATTGGTTTATTGAGACAGGCTTGCTCTGTGTAGCCTTGGAGGTCCTAGACTTGTTTGTAGGCCAGGGTGGCTTTGAATTCACAGAGATCCACCTGCCTTTGCCTCCCTCAGTGGTGGTATTACAGGCCTGCACCACCATGCCTGGAAATTTTTTGAACTATTATTTAAATTGTTTTGTTCTTTTCACTGTTTTCTTTGTTTTATAATTCAATGCAATCTACATAGTGCTATTTTCAGAGCTTCTGCAAACTTTAGTAAGTGGGAAGATTCTTGAATGAGTACATCATTGTAAGACATCTGGTAAAATTTTGACATTGATCTTTATGTGTCACTTTTTGCCTACTAAATATCATGATGCTTTCTTTATCCTGTTGGACTAGCACTTTTGACAATGTAAAGTCAAATACATTGTTCTTTTCCTATTTTATTTAGCATAAGCATTTGTTAATAAGAATGAGAAAAATATGACCTATAGATTACTATAATGATAAGTGTCTTTTTATCTTCACTATATGGATATTTGATATTATAGAAATAATAAAGTATAATTAAAATACAGAACCCAGTACAAATTCTTGTTCTGGGTTTTGTTGTCAACGTACCTTCCCCCACTCTTCATCTCTATAACCATTTTTTGTAGTCCTTTATATTATTCTAAGTTTCAATATGTTGGCTTCTTTTCTCCATTTGCTAATAGATGAATTGTTTTTACTGTTTGTATGTACTTTGCTGCAGGTGCACAATATAAAAAAGCAGCAAAACATTGCTTCTTCACAATATTCAACAGAAGTGTGACACACTACTGATAGAGACTTTAGGTTAACTAACAGAATTATTTTACTAAGATTTTCTTTCATTATGTTGTACTCTATTTGAATACTTACAGGATAAAATCTAATTCTCTTAGTGTGACATTTAAAGGTCAATGAAAGAAGAACGATCTATATGGATCTCAGCAGGTTTGTTCCTGTTATATTCTGTCCTTTCTCTCTGACTACCCTAGAAATTTCAACTTGTATTATAAACTCTACCATTATTGGAAGAGCTCTACTTTTCAAATGTATAACACTTCTAATTCCATACTCTTTTCCATAAGATCCATGAAAGCAGGTATTATGTTTATATTGTTTTTCTTTTACTTTTGAGTATATTTAATTTTCCAGAGCCAGCAAAAAGCTTAGTTTTATGATTATTTCTATGTGAAATGGCTAACATGATATACTTCTGGTTTATTATCAATAAGTCTACAAATTTTGATTGATTGTTTGAATACATGTCATGGAGTCTTAGGACTTTCCAGTTTGCATATTAAAGAAAGCTAAACTTTAGTATCTAATCATTCTCTCATTTTCTATAAAGTATATTAAAATTTTAATTACAAGGAACAATCATTATTAATTTTTATTGTGAGGGGAATTTGAAGGATGGTATCGAAACCTACTGCAGAGGAAACTTTCTATAGGATATTAAGGTGATCATAATGAGGTCTTCTAATAATAGGGAAAATGGAGTCTCAACTGGCCATCACTTGTCACCAAATAAGGCATCCAATAGTAAGAATGGATTGCATTCAATTGAGTTGCTGCTTATACCTGGGAATTTCCTCACACAACTATACTGTTGCTAAGACAATAGTTTGTTCTCTGCAAGCAGACAGCAGGGCCCCATTGCCTAGGACAACACTTACATGACTTATTGAACATGTATAAATCAAGTCTGTGCCTACATGAAACATTCACCCATTTCTATATGAGAACAGATGGAGAGACACACAAACATTAAATGGAGAGATAGACTAAATGGGACATTTCTGTCAAATGCCTCCCCTCAGAGCTCAGGGAACAACATGAAAGAGGAAGTAGACTCCTGTACTGTTTCTTGTTTTCTCCTACTTCCTATGTCTATCCCATTTTTCTTTCTAAGTGAGGATTGATCATATTACCCCTGGTACTCTTTCTTGTTTATCTTCTTTAGGTACATATTTTAGTATATTTATCCTATCTTCTAGGACTACATAAGGAACAGCCTAGCCAGGCCACAGGACATGGCAGCCAGTCCTGAAGAGACCTGATAAGCTAGGGTCAGATGGAAGAGGAGGAGGTCCTCCCTTTAACAGTGGACTTGGAAAGGGACAGGGAAGAGATGAACAAGGGAGGGAGAGATTGGGAGGGAATGAGGAAGGGAGCTACAGCTGGGAAACAAAGTAAATAACCTGTGATTAATATTAAAAAAAATAAAAATTAAAAAATATATCTGAAAAAAAGAGGAAGTAGAAAGAGTGTAAGAGTCAGAGAGCATGGAGGACACAGGCAGAACAAGGCCCTGTGAATCAAATAATTAATGATCATTGGTTTTTTAGATTACACAACATTCCATAAATTCATGAGTAGTTGGTATAGATCCATGATATCTAAATAACATTTTAGAACTAAAAACAAGAACATGAACTATTTAACGTAAATAATGCAATTCCAAGAATATAATGAAAAAAAAGAAAATAAAGATCAACAAATACGTGACAACAATAAACATATATTTAAAACAAGTACCCACCAATGAGTTTAGTTTGTTAACTACAAATATGGGAATTATTAGACATGCAAAGTATTGTAGTGTATGAATAAATTATTTGTGAACATACTAAATAGTTTCATTCTTTTAACAATGATACATTATTAATTCATATGGAATACTTTATACTTTATTAGGCAATCTCTGTTCTAACATACATTTTATATGAATTTCTTAATAAGAGGCTATCAATTTGATATCATATAAAAGCATAAACATTAATAATCTCTGTATTATTTGAAAGTCAATAGTTCAATGAGAAATGAGCATAGGCATCTGTATTCAAAGTTTGTATTTTATGTAATATTTATAAATTTCATTAATATTTCTAAACATTTAAAATGTATTGATATTTCTTACTATATCTCAACATACATAGAATTAAGAAAAGTGTGTAGCTTTAAATAAGCCACATTTATTCTAAATTGACAAACATTCATTTGGTATCCCTCAGGATGGAATTTCTAGCCACTCAATAATTTTATTTCTGGGTTTAGTAAATTCTTCAACCATTTACTACCTCAGCTTTTATAAACTCTACATACTTTAGTATATTTCTGTGTTTCTTTGGCCACACAAGTAAAATGTCACTCATCAGAAGTTCAATGACTCTGTGGCCAAGATTCATATTTCCTCAAATGAAAAGACCATTAACTCTTGGGTAAGAAATATCTGGTATAAGATATTTCTAGTATAAGACCTATCTACTAATTCTTTTAGCTGAGAGACACATCAATTTCCTTGGGAAGTTGTGAATAGTTAAGTCATGTGACTTAAGCTCTCTAGATCATTAAATATTAAACTAGGTTGAGTAAATATGTGCCCATAAAATGTCTCTTTTATAACTGGTTAAATGTTTTTAATAAATTAATTTAGGTAGAAAGAAGCTTTAAGGTATATAACAACACATGAAAATGAATATATATTTTATTAAATGTTCTGAAATATTTCAAATAATGTATGCTATATGTATATGCAATAGTAATATATGCATAATTGCATTTAATATTTAAATTAGATAATCAAAAATTTGAAAACATAGTAAGAAACATCATGGACACTTCCCAAAGAAAATCTTTTTATGTTAAATTATTGCTTTAATTTCTACATTATATATTACATCTTTTCAATGTTTATGATTTTGCCAAAACTTTTTAAAATTTTATTTATTTATTTACTTATTTATTTATGACAATTTATTCATTTTGTAACCCCTCTGCAATCCCCTCACTTTTTTCTCCCAATCTCAATTACCCTTCCTCTTCTACCCCTATGCTTTTTGTTAGTCACCTGATAGGGAAGACCTCCTTCCTTTCTATTTGACCATAGCTTAACAGGTCTCATCAAGGCTGGCTCCATCATCTTCCTATGTGGCCAGGCAAGACTGTACACCCCAGGGGGAGGTGATCAAAGAGAATTCATGGCAAATGCAGCACTTTTATCCGTTCTTAGTGAAACCACTTGGAAACTGAGCAGCTTATGGCCTACTAGGGAACCCACTGAGAAACAGAGAAGCCCATGGGCTACATCTGAGCAAGGGGCCTAGATACATTCCATGCCTGGTCCTTGGTTGATCTATTGGTCTCTACATATCCCTGTGACCCCAGGTATTTTGACTCTGTTGTTCTCCTTGTAGAGTTCCTGTCCCCACCTGGTCTCTCTATCTCCCTATTCAAGGATGCCAGCACTCTGCCCAAAGTTGGGCTATGAGTCTACATATCTCCTTCCATACCCTGGTTTGTAGAGTCTTTCAGAGTTCCTCAGTGTAAGTCTCCTGTCCTGTTCCTTGTCATCCCCTAATTCAGATGCCTATCCTGTTTGCCATTCTGAATGAAAATTAAGCATCTTCCTAGGGTTCTCCTTGTTGTTTAGCTTCTTTAGAACTTTGTATTTGAGTATATTTATCCAATATTATATGGCTAATTTCCACTTAGAAGTGAATATAGAGACAACAAGATGGTGGCGCCAGGAGAACATTGCGTCTGAGGAGCAGGACATTTCCCTTACAGCAACCAAGAGGCTGAACTCTGGGTCTTAAAAAAACAGGATCGTGTTTCCCAGGTGAGAGGAAACCCCATGGCGTGGGAATCAGTTGGGTCCAGTCTCAGGTCTCCCGGGTCGCACAGGCACTAGGTCCCCAGATCAGAGCCACAGGCCAGCATGTTCTGATCACCTTCCCAGGCTCATCAGTGAGCACAAAAAAAAAAAAAAAAAAAAAAAAACAGAGACTGGGAGTCCATGTCTTGAGAGAAATCCACAGGGAAGGAAGGAAATGATGCCACTTCGGTCACCCAGTCTTTCCCTGGAAAAAGTCTCACAGACCAGCGGGTACAAGCCGCCATCACTGAACCTGGCTCCACCTGCAGACCCACACAGCTGCTGAGTGTCACCTGTCCAGCTGTGTGCCCCAGGGAAACAGAGACTGAGAGTCACTGTTGGGAGAAATCCTCACAGGGAACGAAGCAAAGTGGACAGACATAGGCCACCCAGTATATCCATGGAATAGGTCTCGCAGAGTGGCCCAATCCAGGGACCTGCTGTGTACCAGATACCATGCTCTTACCAGCAGAACGGTACCCACCTGCCACAGATTACTGCTTTGGGTACTGGGACATAAAGCCCCAACCTCAGACCTACAAAAACCTGGAATCCCAGAGATCAACCCCCAGATACTGGTCGAAGGGGCAAATAGTTGTCCCTAACAAAACTGACCAAACCACAAGACACACAGGTTACAGCAACATATCACTAAATCTACAGCAAGAAACCCAGAAGCATGGCAGCTGTCTTCAGGAATTTCCCAGGTGAGAAGGGATGAAGGACCACAGTTACCACTCAGGTCTCTATCCCTGAGGTTAGCAGTGAAAAACACCAGGCATCCAGTGACTACACCCAAAAAGCTGAGAAGGCTTCCTTAAGGAAAAACCATCTTCTGGCCAAGGGGATTGTATCCACCACAAGATCCCCAGGAACCACCAGAAACGAACCCCAAAAACCTAAGATAGCCCAATGGGTAGAGGCCAGTGTAAAAGCTCGACCAACAAAAGACAAAGCAATATGGCATTTCCAGAACCCAGTTATTCAGGGCCAAGTAGCCCTGGACACCCGAGCATAACTGAAATCCAAGAAGATAACCTAACAACTATGTTCATTAAGAGGATAACAGAGGAAACAAATAAAATACGTAAAGACCTAAAGGAAGATAAACTCAAACAGATTATGGCCATCCATAAAGAAATAGAAGAAGTTGAAACCAAACAGTTTGTGGCCTTTAGAGAGGAAATGCTTAAATCACTGAATGAAATAAAAGAAACAGAGGAGTGTTCAAACAAACAGCTGAAAGAATTGATGGAAAACAGGAAAATACAGTCAGACAGCTGAAGGAAATCAACAAAATAGCACAAGATCTGAAGATAGAATTGGAAAAATTAAACAAAACACAAATGGAGGAAATTGTGGAGAGAAAGAAGTTAGGTAAGAAAACAGGAACTACAGAGGTTAGCATAACCAATAGACTACAAGACATGGAAGAAAGAATCTCAGGTGTGGAAGATACAATGGAAGAAATAGATGTATCTGTCAAAGAAAATGTTAAATCTAAAAAATTCTTGACACAGACTGTCCAAGAAATTCAAGAAACATAAAAAGACAAAACCTAAGAATAATAGAAGTAGAGGAAAAAGAAGATTCCCTGCTCCAAGGTCCAAAAAATGTTTTCAACAAAATCATTGAAGAAAATTTCTACAACTTAAAGGAGAGGCCAATAAGAATACAAGAGGCCTACAGAACACCCAATAAATTAGACCAGAAAAGAAAATCCTCCCGCCACATAATAATCAAAACAGTAAGTATACAAAACAAAGAAAAAATACTAAAAGCTGCAAGGGAAAAAGGCCAAGTAACATATAATGGCAAATCCATTAGAATCACACCTGAATTTTCAACACAGACTATGAAAGCCAGAAGGGCCTGGATGGATATCATGCAGACCCTAAGAAAACACAGATGTCAGCCCAGGCTACTATACCCCACAAAATTCTCAGTCCTTGTAGACGGAGAAAACAAGATATTCCATGACAAAAACAAAATTCAACAATATCTACACACAAATCCAGCATTACAGAAGACACTAGAAGGGAAAATACAACCCAAGAAAACTAGCTACTTTCAAGAAAACACAGGAAATAATTAACCTTCCTACAGTAAAACAAAAAACAACCTTATGACCACAGCCAACATCAAAATCAAAGGATCTAACAGCCACTGGTCATTAATCTCTCTCAACATCAATGGACTCAAATCTCCAATAAAAAGACACAGACTAACAGAATGGATACATAAACAAAACCCAGCAATCTGTTGCATACAAGAAATACAACTAAGTCACAAAGATAGACATTACCTGAGGGTAAAGGGTTGGAAGACAGCTTTCCAACCAAACGGACCCAAGAAGCAAGCAGGAGTAGCCATTCTAGTATCTGATAAAACAGACTTTCAACCAAAATTAATAAAAAGAGATGGAGAAGGACACTTCATACTCATCAAGGGAAAATTCCACTAGGAAGACATCACAATCCTGAATTTCTATGCCTCAAAAACAAGGGCACGCACATTTGTAAAAGAAACATTGAAAAAACTTAAACCACATATTGATCCCCACACATTAATAGTGGGAAACTTCAAGACCCCACTCTTAACAAAGGACAGGTCAACAAAACAGAAATTAAACAAACAAAAAAACAAAAAAACCCAAAACAAACAATGTCTCTGACAGAGGTCATGAATCAAATGAACCTAAAAGACATTTTCAGAACCTTACACCCAAACATAAAAGAATTTACCTTCTTCTCAGCACCTCATGGAACTGTCTCCAAAATAGACCATATAGTTGGTCACAAAGCAAGCCTCAACAGATACAAGAATTTGAAATAATCCATTGTATCCTATCTGATCACAATGGAATAAAGCTGGACCTCAACAACAACAAAAATAGCAAAAAGCCTACACACACATGGAAACTGAACAACTTGTTACTAAATGAGAGCTGGGTCAGGGAAGAAATAAAGAAAGAAATTAAAGTCTTCCTAGAACTCAATGAAAATGAAGACACAACAAACCTAAACTTGTGGGATACATGAAGGTAGTTCTAAGAAGAAAGTTCATAGCACTAAATGCCTTCAAGAAGAAATTCAAGACAGCTCATTCAAGCAACTTAATGGCTCACTTGAAAACCCTAGAAAAAGAAGAAGCAGGCACACCAAAGAGGAATAGACCGCTGGAAATAATCAAACTCAGGGCTGAAATCAATCAATTAGAAATAAATAAAACAATTCAAAGAATCAATGAAACCAAGAGCTGGTTCTTTGAGAAAATCAACAAGATCGACAAACCCTTAGCCAAGCTAACGAAAAGGCAGAGAGTCACCATCCAAATCAACAAAATCGGAAATGAAAAGGGGGACATAACTACAGACTCTGAGGAAATACAAACAATCATTAGGACTTACTTCAAGAGTCTATATGCCAGAAAATTTTAAAATCTCAATGAAATGGACAACTTTCTTGATCGATTCAACTTAACAAAGCTGAATCAGGACCAGGTGAATCAATTAAATAGTCCTATATCCCCCAAGGAAAAAGAAGCTGTCATCAAAATTCTCCCATCCAAAAAAAGCCCAGGACCAGATTGTTTCGGCGCAAAATTATATCAGACCTTCAAAGAAGAGCTAACTCCAATTCTCTTCAAACTATTCCACAATAGAAACAGAAGGAACATTACCAAACTCATTCTATGAAACCACAGTCACCTTGGTACAAAAACCTCAAAAAGACCCAACAAAGAAAGAGAATTCAGGCCAATCTCCCTTATGAATATTGATGCAAAAATACTCAACAAAATACTAACAAACTGAATACAAGAACACATCAAAGATATCATCCAGTATGACCAAGTAGGCTTCATCCCAGGCAGGCAAGGATGGTACAATATGGGGAAATCCATCAATGTGATCCACCATATTAAAAAAATGAAAGAAAAAAAACCAAATGATAATCTCCCTAGATGCTGAAAAAGCATTTGATAAAATCCAGCATCCATTTATGTTTAAAGTATTGGAGAGATCAGGGATTCAAGGCACATATCTAACCATAGTAAAAGTGATATACAGCAAACCTATAGCCAACATCAAAGTAAAGGGAGAAAAACTTAAAGCAATCCCACTGAAATCATGGACAAGGCAAGGCTACCCACTCTCTCCATATCTCTTCAACATAGTTCTGGAAGTCCTTGCTAGAGCAATAAGACAGTTGAAGGAGATCAAGGGGATACAAATTGGAAAGGAAGAAGTCATATTATCACTATTTGAAGATGATATGATAGTATACGTGAGTGACCCCAAAAACTCTACCAGGGAACTTCTACAGCTGATAAACACCTTCAGCAAAGTGGCCAGATTCAAAATTAACTCAAATAAATCAGTAGCCTTCCTGTATACAAAAGATAAAAGGGACAAGGACTTGGCATGATTAACATAGGAAAAATGGCCATCTTACCAAAAGCAATCTACAGATTCAATACAATTCCCATCAAATTACCAACACAATTCTTTACAGACCTTGAAAGAAAAATTCTCAACTTCATATGGAATAACAAGAAACCCAGGATTGTAAAACAATCCTTCACAATAAAAGATCTTCTAGAGTTATCTCCATCCCTGATCTTAACCTGTACTATAAAACAATAGTAATAGAAACTGCATGGTATTGGCATAAAAACAGAAAGGAGGATCAATGGAACCACATAGAAGACCCAAATAAACCCACATACCTATGAATACTCGATTTTTGACAAAGAAGCCAAAACCATTCAATGGAAAAAAGACAGCATCTTCAACAAATGGTGCTGGTGCAACTGGATGTCTACATGCAGAAAAATGAAAATAGATCCATATTTATCACCCTGCACAAAACTAAAGTCCAAGTGGATCAAAGACCTCAACATAAAACCAGATACTCTAAATCTGTTAGAATAAAAAGTGGGGAGCAGCCTAGAATTCATTGGCACAGGAGACAACTTCCTGAACAGAACACCAACAGCACAGGCTCTAAGAGCAACAATCAATAAATGGGACCTCATGAAACTGAAAAGCTTCCGTAAAGAAAAGGACATCATCATCAAAACAAAATGACTGCCTACAGATTGGGGAAAAATCTTCACCAACATTTTATCTGACAGAGGGCTAATATCCAGTATATATAAAGAACTAAAGAAACTGAAAAGCAACAAACTAATTAATCCAATTAAAAAATGGGGAACAGAGCTAAACAGAGAACTCTTTGTAGAGGAATATCGAAGGTTAAGGAAACACTTAAAGAAATGTTCAATGTTATTAGCCAATAGGGAAATGCAAATCAAGACGACACTGAGATTTCACCTTACACCCATCAGAATAGGCAAGATTAAAAGCTCAAGTGACAACACAAGCTGGAGAGGTTGTGGAGAAAGGGGAAACCTTCTCCACTGCCGGTGGGAATGCAAACTCGTACAACTCTGAAAATCAATCTGGAGCTTTCTCAGACAACTAGGAATAGCGCTTCCTCAAGATCCAGCCATACCACTCCTAGGCATATATCCAAAAGTGGCTCAATTACACAAAAAGGACATTTGCTCCACCATATTTGTAGCAGCTTTATTTGTAAAAGCCATAAGCTGGAAACAGCCCAGATGCCCTTCAACTGAAGAATGGATGCCGAAAATGTGGTACATCTACACAATGGAGTATTACTCTGCAATGAAAATTAAGGAAATCATGAAATCTGCAGGTAAATGGTGGGACCTGGAAAGGGTCATCCTGAGTGAACTGTCCCACATGCATAAATACCCACGGTACATACTCACTCATAGACATATAACATAGGATAAACCGACTGAAACCTCTACATCTAAAGATACTAATCAAGAGAGAATACCCTGACTAAAATGCTCAATCCCCATCCCAAAAGGCAAAGAGTATGGACATCAGAAGAAGAAGAAAACAGGAAACAACCTAGGAACCTGCCACACAGGGACTCTGAAAGCCTCATCCCTGCAGACTATCAAAACAGATGCTGAGACTTATGGCCAACTTTTGGGTAAAGTGCATGGAATCTTATGTAATAAGTGGGAAATAGTAAGATCTGGAGAGGACAGGAACCCTACAAGGAGAGCAACATAACCAGAAAAGTTGAACACAAGGGTCTTCCCAGAGACTCATACTCCAACCAAGTACCAGGTATGGAGATAACCTAGAACCTCTGCACAGATGTAGTCCATGGCAGCTTAGTGTCCAATTGTGTTACATATTAATGGGAAGAGGGCCTGCCTCTGACATAATCTGATTGACCTATTCTTTGATCACCTCCCCCTGAGGGGAGAGCAGCCTTACCAGGCCACAGAAGATGACAATGCAGGCATTCCTGATGTGATCTGATAGACTATGTTCAGAAGGAAAGAGAGGAAGACCTCCCCTATCAGTGGACTTGGGGAAGGGCATGCGTGAAGAAGGGGGAGGGTGGATGGGACCAGGAGGGGAGGAAGGAGGGCATTATGGGGGCATGCAAAGTGAATAAATTGTAATTAATAAAAATAAATAAAATTTTTAAAAGTGTAAAAAAATAGAAGTTAATATATACCATATATATCTCTATGCTTCAGAAATGAGTAATATTCTATTGTATAGATGTATCACAATTTCTGTATCCATTCCTCATCTGAGGTGCATCTGGGCTGTTTCCAGCTTCTGGCTATTAGGAATAAAGCTGCTACATGGTAGAGCAAATGTCCTTGTTGCATACTTGAGCATCTTTTGGACATGCCTAGGAGTGGTATAGCTGGATATTGAGGAAGCACTATTCCTACTTGTCTGAGAAAGCGCCAGATTAATTTCCAAAGTGGTTGTACCAGTTTACATTCCCACCAGTAAGGAAGGAGGGTTCCCCTTTCTCTCTATCCTCTCCAGCATGCATCATCCCTTGAATATTTGATCCTAGCCATCATGATGTGTGTGAGGTAAAATCTCAGGGTAATTTTGATTTGCATTTTCTGAATGACTAAGGATGTTGAACATTTCTTTAAGTGTTTCTCCTCATTTGCTATTTCTCTATCGATATTTTTCTTTGCTTTATCTCTGTAGCCCATATTTTAATTGGATTTCTTTGTTTATTGGTGTTTAACTTTTTCAGTTCTTTACATATTCTGGACCTTTTACATATTCTTAGACCTCTGTCAGAGGCAGAGTTGCTAAAGATCTTTTCCCAATTTGTAGGCTGTAGGTTTTTTTTAGTTTGTTTTGTTTTGTTTTCCTGATGACAGTGTTCTTTTAGAAGCTTTTCTGTTTCATGAGATCCTGTTTATTGATTGTTGATCTTAGAGCCTGTGCTGTTGTTGTTTTGTTCAGGAAGTTGTCTTCTGTGTCAATGAGTTCAAGACTTTTGCCACTTTTTTACTAAGAGGTCTAGTGTGTCTGTATCTATATTGAGATCACTGATCCACTTGGACTTTAGTTTTGTGCAGAGTGATAAATATGAATGTATTTGCATTTTTCTACATATAGACATCCAGTTCGACAATCAACATTTTTTGAAGATGCTGTCTTTTTTCCTTTGTAGGGTTTTGTCTTCTTGGTCAAATATCAAGTATCTATAGGGATGTGGGTTTATTTCTGGGTCTTCTATTCAATTCCATTGAAACACCATTGGTTTCAATGCCAATAACACGCAATTATTACACTTGTTATAAAGTATAGTTTCAGATCAGGGATGAAGATACCTCAAGAAGATCTTTTATTGAAGAGATAGTTTTTGCTATTCTGGGTGTTCTTTTTATATGAGATTGAGAATTGCTTTTTCAATACCTAGATTGCTTTGGTAGGATAGACATTTTCACTATGTTAATCCTACAGATCCAGGAGCATGGTATATCTTTCCATTTTCTGATATCTTCATCAAATTCTTCTTTTTGCAATTTTCAAATTTATTTATATTTTTATAAATTACAGTTTATTCCTTTGTATCTCCTCTGTAGCCCCTTCCTCAGTCCCTCGCAATCATATATTCCATCCCTCTTCTCCTCCCATGCCCATCTCCAAGTCCTCTGATATAGGTGAGGTCCTCTTCCACTTCCCCCTGACCCTAGCTTAATCAGTCTCATTAGGACTGGCTGCCTTGTTTTCCTCTGTGGTCTGGTAAAGCTGTTTCTGGACGAGGGGGAGGTGATCAAAGAGCCAGCCCCTAAGTTCATGTCAGAGGCAGGTCCTGTTCCCATTACTAGGGAACCCACTTGAAGAATGGGCTGACATGGGCTACATCTGTGCAGGGTTTCTAGGTTATCTCCATTTATCTCCATGCATGGACTTTGCTTGGAATAGCAGTCTTAGAAATGACCACGGTGCCCAGAAATTTTTGATCTGTTTCTCTCATTGTGGAGTTCCTTCCCTCTCCAGGGCTCCCTATCTCCCCCTTCTTTTATAAGATTTTCTGCACCTTGCCCAATATTTGGCTAGGAGTCTCAGCATCTCCTTAGATACCTTAAGTAAAGTCTTTCAATGGCCTTCTGTGGTAGGCTTCTATCCTATTGCCAGTTTTCTCCCTCTTCCGATGTTCATCACCTTTGCCTTTATCCATGAGGATTGAGCATCTTACACGGTTCTACCTCCTTGCTTAGCTTCTTTAGGTGTACAGATTTTAGTCCGTTTATCTAATATTATATATCTAATATCCACTTCTAGGTGAGTATATATCTATCATGTGTGTCTTTCTGCTTCTAGAATACATCAATCAGGATGATTTTTTTGTAGTTCCACCATTTGCCTGCAAATTTCAAGATTTCCTTGTTTTAATTGCTGAGTAGTATCCATTGAGCAAATGTACTACAATATCTGTATCCATTCCTCAGTTCAGGGACATCTGGGTTGTTTCCAAAATTTAGCTATAACAGACAAACCTGCTACAAACATGGCTGAGCAAATGTCCATGTTGTACCCTTGAGCATCTATTGGATATATGCATAGGAGTGGTATAGCTGGATCTTGAGGAATCTTACTCCTAATTGTCTGAGAAAGCACCAGATTGATTTCCAAAGTGGTTGTACCACTTTACATTCCCATCATCAATGAGGTTGGGTTCCTCTTTCTACACATCCTCTCCAGCATGTTTTTTTCACTTCAGATTGTGATCATAGCCATTCTGATGTATGTAAGGTGAAATCTCAGGGTAGTTTTGATTTGCATTACCCTGATGACTAGGGATATTGTACATTTATTTAAATGTTTTTTCTGCCATTCAGTATTCTTATATCGAGAATTCTCTATTTAGCTTTGTACACCATTTTTTAATTGGGTTACTTTATTTCTTGCTTTTTAACTTCTTGAGTTCTTTATATATTCTGGATATCAGCCCTCTGTCAGATAGAGGGTTGGTGAAGATCCTTTCCCAATCTGTAGGCAGTCGTTTTGTTCTGATGATGGTATCCTTTGCTTTACAGAAGCTTTTCAATTTCATGAGGTCCCATTTATTGGTTGTGGATCTTAGAGCCTGTTCTGTTGGGGTTCTGTTCAGGAAGTTGTCTCCTGTGCCAATGAGTTCAAGGCTCTTCCCCACATTTTCTTCTAATAGTATTAGTGTCTCAGGTGTTATGTTGAGGACTTTGATCAACTTGGACCTTAATTTTGTGCAGGGTGATTAAAATCAACCTATTTGCATTTTTCTGCATGTAGACATCCAGTTAGACCAGCAACATTTGTTGAAGATGCTTTCTTTTTTCTGTTGTATGATTTTTGCTTCTTTTTCATAAGCTAGTATCTGCAGATGTGTGGATTTATATAATCTCTTCCATTAATCTACCATTCTGTTTCTATGCAAGTTCCATGCAAATTTTATTGTTACTGCTTTTTAGTACAGCTTGAGACCAGGGATGGAGATAGCTCCAGATGATCTATCCTTGTACAGGATTGTTTTAGTAATCCTGGGTTTTTTGTTTTTCCATATGAAATTGAAAATTGTTCTTTCAAGTTCTGTAAAGAATTGTGTTACTATTTTGACTGGAATTGCATTGAATCTGTAGATTCCTTTTGGCAGGATGGCCATTTTCACTATTTATCCTACCTATCCAAGAGCATGGGAGTGCTTTCCACCTTCTTATTTCTTCTTTACTTTCTTCAGAGATTTGAAGTTTTTTTTTTCTTTTTTCAAAAAGATCTTTCAAATGCTTAGAGTCACACTAAGGTACTTATGTAATTATTGGTTACTCTGAAGGGTTTAATTTCATTATTTCTTTCTCATCCCTTTTGTCTTCTATATAAAGGAAGCCTTCAGATTTTTTTGTGTTAATTTTCTATCCTGCCACTTTTCTGAAGTTTTTTTTATCAGCTAAAGGGGTTCTCTGGTTGAATGGTTGTGCTCACTCATGTATACTATCATATCATCTGAAAATATTGATACTTTGATTTCTTCCTTTCAGATTTGTAGCCCCTTGATCTTCTTTAGTTGTCTTGTTGCTCTAGCTAGGACTTCAAGTACTATGTTGAAGAGATGTGGAGAGAGTGAGCAGCCTTTCCTTGTAACTGAGTTCAGCAGGATTGGTTTAAATTTCTCTCAAATTAGTTTGATGTTGTCTATAGGAATGCTGTATACTGTATTTATTATGTTTAGGTATGTGCCTTTTATTCCTGTTCTCTCTGAGACTTTTAACATGAATGGGTAATGGATTTTTTCAAATGCTATTTTGGCATTTATGGAGATGATCATGTGGTTTTTCTCCTTCAGTTTGTTTATATGGTGGATTATATTGATGAATTTCCATATATCGAACCCCTTGTGCATGCCTGAGATGAAGCCTACTTGGTTGTGGCAGATGATATCTTTGATGTGTTCTTGGATTCGTTTTGCAATTATTTTATTGAGTATTTTTGCATCAATGCTCATAAGGGAGATAGGTGTGAAGTTCTGTTTTTGTTGGATCTTTGTGTGGTATAGGTATCAAGGTGACTGTGGCTTCATAAAATGAGTTTGGTAATGTTCCTTCTTTTTCTATTTTTATTTTGTGGAATAGTTTGAAGAGAATTGGAATTAACTCTTCTGGGATGGTCTGGTATAATTCTGTCATGAAATCCATCTGAGGTTTTTTTGGAAAGGAGACTTTTAAGGACTGCTTCACTTTCTTTGGGGAATATAAAATTATTTAGTCTATTTACCTGATCTTATTTTAATTTTGGTACACAGAATCTATCAAAAAATTGTCTATTTCATTTAGAATTTCAAATTTTGTGGCACATAGAGCTTTGTAATAAGACATAATTATTGTTTGAATTTCCTCAGTGTCTGTTGTAATGCCCCATTTTCATTTCTAATTTTGCTGATTTAGATAGTTTTTCTGTGCCTTTTAGTTAGTTTGGCTAAGGGTTTTTCTATTTTTTTTTTTTATTTTTCTCAAAGAAACAGCTCTTGATCTCATTGATTCTTTGAATTATTTTCTTTGTTTCTAATTCATTGATTTGAGTTTTATTATTTACATAGTCTAGTCCTCTTGGGTGTGTCTGCCTCTTTATTTTATAGGCCATGTAGGAGTGTCATTATATTACTAGTATGAGATGTCTTGACCTCTTTTCTAGAGGCACTTAGTACTATGAACTTTCTTCTTAGCACTGCTTTCTTTTTAAATTAAATTTTTATTTTTATATTAATTACAGTTTATATAGTTTGTATCCAAGCTATAGTTCCCTCCCTCATTCACTACCAATCCCACCCTCCTTCCCTCAGCTCCTCCCTAAGTCCACTGATAGAGGTGGTCCTCCTTTCCTTTGTTCTGACCCTAGCTTATCAGGTCTCATCAAGACTAATTTGCAATGTCTTCCTCTGTGGCCTAGCAAGGTTGCCACTAATCTCAAGGGTGGGAAGGTCAAAGATCCAGACACTGAGTTTATGTCAGAAATTGTCCCTGTTGCACTTACTAGCAAAAACCAGTTGGATATTGAGCTGTCATGGGCTACATCAGAGCAGAAGAGTTCTAGGTTATACCCATACATGGTCTTGGTTGGAAAATCAGTCTCATAAAAGACCCCAGATATATTTGCTCCTTGTGGAGCTCCTGTCCTCTCCCGGTCTTACTAACACCCCCCTTCTTTCATATGATTCCCTGCATTCTGCCCAAGGACTGGTTATGAGTGTCAGAATCGGCTTCAATACATTACTAAGTAGAGTCTTTCAGAGGCCTTCTATTATAGGCTCCTGTCCTGTTTCTTGTTTTCTCCTATATCCAATGTCCATACCATTTGTCTTTCTAAGTGAGGACTGATCATCTTACTCCTGGTCCTCCTTCTTGTTTAGCTTCTTTAGGTATACAGATTTTAGTATGTTTATCCTATCTTTTAGCTCTAGCATTCACTTGTAAGTGAGTATATACAATGTGTGTCTTTCTGCTTCTATGATACCTCACTCAGAATGATCTTTTCTAGATCCCACCATTTGCTTGCAAATTTCATGATTTCCTTGTTTTTAATTGCTGAGTAGTACTCTATTGTGTAAATGTACCAAAATTTCTGTATTCATTCCTACTTTGAGGGACTATTGGGTTGTTTCCAGATTCTGGCTATGACAAACAAAGCTGCTGCAAACATGGTTAAGGAAATGTGTTGTGTACTTGAGCATATTTTCTATATATGCCTAGGACTAGTATAGATAGATCTTGAAGAAGTACTATTCCTAGTTGTCTAAGAAAGTGAAAGACTGATTTCCAAAATGGTTGTACAAGTTTACATTCCCACCAGCAATGGAGGAGGGTTCCCCTTTCTCCACATCCTCTCCAGCATGTTTTTTTAACTTTAGGTTGTGGTCATAGCCATTCTGATTTGTGTAAGGTGAAATCTCAGGGTCGTTTTGATTTGAATTGCCCTACTGGCTAAGGACGTTGAGCATTTCTTTTGGGGTTTCTCTGACATTCTATATTCCTCTACAGAGACTTCTCTGTTTAGCTCTGTACCTCATTTTTTAATTGGATTAGGTTTGGGTAGGTTGAGCCTTCATTTTCATTACTTTAGGAAATGTCTAAATTCTTTTCTTTTTAAATTCTTTCCTGACCCAGCTGTCATTGAGAAGAGGATTGTTTTGGTTCCATGCATGTATAAGCTTTGTTATTTTGTTTTTTGTTGTTGAGGTCTAATTTTACAACATAGTGTTCTGAAAGTATACAAGAAATTATTTCAATTTTCTCGTATCTGTTGAGGCTTGCTTTGTGTCCATGAGCATGGGATATCTTTCCGTCTTTTATATCTTCTTCAAATTCTTTCTTCAGAGACTTAAATTTTTTTTTCAAGCAACACATTCACTAGCTTGGTTAGAGTCACACCAATGTTTATGTTAATCATGGCTGTTGTGAAGGGTGTTGTTTCCCTAATTTGTTGTCAACCTTTCTCTCTATGTATACTGGAGGGCCTCAGAATTTTTTGAGTTAATTTTGTATTTAGTTACTTTGCTGAAGGTGTTTATCATCTGAAGTTCTTTGGTAGAATATTGGGGGTCACTCATGTATACTGTCATATCATCTGTGAATAGTCATACTTGTGTTCTTCCTTTCGGATTTGTATTTCTTCAGCTTTACTTGTCTTATTATTCTAGCTAGGAGTTCAAGAACGATGTTGAAGAGATATGGAGAGAGTGGGCAGCCTTGCCTGTCCCTGATTTCAGTGGGATTGATTTAACTTTCTCTCCATTGAGTTTTATTTTGTCTATAGGCATGTTGTATTTTGCCTTTACTATGTTTATGTATATGCCTTGTATCCCTGATCTCTCAAAACTATGTGCTATGAACTTTCCTCTTTTCATTGTTTTCATTGTGCCCCAATAGTTAGGGTAAGTTGTACCTTCATTTTCATTAAGTTCTAGGATGTCTTTAATTTCTATCTTTGTTTCCTCCCTGACCTAGTTGTCATTGATTAGAGAGTTGTTCAGTGTCTATGTTGTGTAGGCATTTTGTTATTTCTGCAATTGTTGAGGTCTAGTTTTAGACCATGGTAATCTTATAGGATAGATGGGATTATTTCAAGTTTCTTGATTCTGTTGAGTCTTATTTTGTACCACACTATATGGTCAATTTTGGAGAAGGTTCCATGAGGTAATGAGAATAAAGTATACTCTTTTGTATTCACGTGAAAGGTTCTGTAGACCTCTATTAGGTACATTTGTTTTAAGGACCCTGTAAGTGTCATTACTTCTCTGTTTAGCTTCTGTCTCAATTATCTGTCCCTTGGTGATAGTGGAGTGTTGAAGTCTACCACTATTAAGGTGTTGGGATCAATGTGTGACTTAAGTTTTAATAATGTTTCTTGGACAAATGCAGGAGCCTCTTGTGTTTGGTGCATAGATGTTCAGGGCTGTCATGTCATCCTGGTGGATTTTTCCTTTGATAAAAATAAAGTGTCCATCTCCATCTCTTTTGATAAATTTTGGTTTAAAGTCTATTTTATTAGATATTGTTGTCCCAGGCCTGGCTCCAGCTTGCTTCTTGTGTCTGTTTCCTTAGATAACATTTTTCCTGCCCTTTACTCTGAGGTCCTCTGTCTTTACTCTGAGGACTTTGTTGCAGAGGTGTGTTTCTTGAATGCAGCAGATTGTTGGATCCTTTTCCCACAACCATTCTATTAGTTTTTCTCTTTTCATTGGATAGTTGAGGTCATTGATGTTAATAGATACTAGAGAGCAATGATTGTTACTTCCTTTTATTATGGAGTTGGTGGTGATAGTGTGTGTGTTTGTTTCCTTTTGCTTATTTTTATGTGACTGTGTCTTCATCCTGTGTTTTCTTACATGTAGTTGATCTAGTTGGATTAAACTTTTTCTTCTAGTATGTTCTATAGGGCTGGCTTGCTGCATATATATTGTTTAAATTTAGTTCTGTCATGGAATATTTTGCTTTCTCCATCTATATTGATTGAAAATTTTGCTGCATATAGTAGTCTAGGTTGGCATCTGTGATCTCTAAGTTTCTGCATGATATCTGTCCAGGCCTTTCTGACTTTCATAGTCTCTGTTGAGAAATCTGGTGATTCTGATAGGTCTACCATTATATGTTACTTGTCCTTTTTACCTTGCTCTTTTTAATATATTTTTTGTTCTGTATATTTAGTGTTTTGATTATTATGTGGTGGTAGGAGTTTGTTTTCTAGTCTAGTCTATTGGGTATTTTGTAGGCATCTTGTATGTTTATAGGTATCTTTTTTGTAAGGTTGGGAAAATTTTCTTCTATGATTTTCTTGAAAATATTTTCTAGATGGTGGAGCCTATAATCTTATTTTTTGTCTATTCCTATTTTTTTGGATTTGTTTTTCATGGTGTCCTTGATTTCTTGGATGTTTTATATTTATAACTTTTCAGATTTTATTTTTTGAGAGATGTAGCAATTTCTGCAATTATATCTTCAGTGCCTGAGGTTCTGTCTTCCATCTCTTGTTTTCTATTGTTGATGCTTACCTTTGTAGTTTCTGATCTCTTCTCTAAGTTTTGCAACTCCAGGAGTTTCTCTGTTTGTGTTTTCTTTATTGATTCTTATTTATATTTTCATGGTTCACACTATTTCCTTTCTGTTTGAATGTGGATTATTGTCTATCCATGATGGCCTCCATTTTTTGTTTATTTCCTCTTTATGTACTGAAAATAATTTCATAATTATAGGTTTAAGGTCATTTTCTTGTGTTTCTTCATTTTTTTTCTATGGGATACTTAAGTTTTATTTAAAAATTTGCATCATTTACCTCCTTCATCTTTTGTTTAATTTATTTTTTATTTATTACAATTTATTTACTTTGTTCCCTCATTTGTCCCTTCCCAATCCCAGCCTATTCCCTTTTTTTTTCTATTTTTTCTACCATTCACTTCCCCCAGTCCACAGATAGGGTAAGTCTTGCTCCCCTTCCATCTGACCTTAGCCTATCAGGTAACTTCAAGACTGGCTGCATTGTCCAGAATAAATAAAGAATTCAAGAATTTAAAACCAACAAATCAAATAATCCATTAAAAATAGGGTAGAGAGCTATACAGAGAATTTTCAAAAGAGGAATATCAAATGGCAGAGAAACATGTAAAGAAATGCTCAATATAATTTGTATCAGGGAGATACAAATCAAAACAACTCTGATAGTTTGCTTTATACTCATAAGAAAGGCTAAGATCAAAAACTCAAATGACAACACATGTTGGAGAGGATGTGCAGAAAGGGGAACCCTCTTCCATTGCTTGTGTGAATTTAAACTTGTAAAACCACTTTAGAAATCAATCTGGAGCTTTCTCAGAAAATTAGGACTAGTGCTACCTCAAGATCCAGCTCTACCACTCCTAGTCATATATGCAAAATATACAACAAACACATTTGCTCATCCATGTTTTTATCATCATTATTCATAATAGCCAGAAGCTGGAAAAAACCCAGACATTCCTCAAATTAGGAACGGATACAGAAATTATGGTACACTTACACAATGGAATAATAGTCAGCAATTAAAAACAAGGAAATTATTTTCCTGTGTTTCAGCTTCAATAAAATATCCAGTCATTTTTGGAGATTCTGGTGAAGACATAGTGTCCTGGTTTTTGTTGCCTGTATTCTAATGTCGCCCTCTAGTCATGTGAATTCCTGTAGCCTTGACTGATTTTTCTTGGAACCTGTACTGCAGAGTGGATCCACCTGTCTCTGGAGTCTTGAGTAGTATCTCCTGAATTCACTCTCTTTGCTGGCTCATTGTTTGTGACCCATGTAGCTGGAACACAGATGGAAAGATCTCTGAGTATAGAGCTGTTCCAGTGTCCCACAGGCTTCCTTAAGGAGGTGGAGGATGGGATTTGTGTCTCAGGCCTGGCTAAGATCCTCTGGGTTCATTGTGCTTGCTGCATTATTTCCAACCCTGGCAGGCTAGGTTGCTGTGGAGCAGGTAGGGAGATTTCTTAGCCTAGAGCTGCTCCATGTCCCACAGGCCTCCTTGGGGAAGAGACCAACGGAATTTGGGTCAGGTGCCTAGCTCAGCTCCACTGGGTTCTCTGTCTGGGTTGGCTAATTCTTACCTATGTGAGCCAGGCTGCTGGAGCAGTGACAGATCTCTTTACCTAAAGCTGCTCCAATGTCCCACAGTCTTCCCTTAGACTGTGGGGAATGGAACCTGGATCCCAAGCCTAGTTCAGCTCCTCTGTGTTCACTGTCTGTGCTATGCAGGCTAATTCTGGCCTAGGTGAATCAGGCAGGAGGGAAGTAGACAGAATGGAGAAGTGCTACCCCTGTAGTACCAGAATGTATCCCCTTCACTGGGAATTGAGAGTGAGAGCTACTAGCATTTGCAACCAGAAAGGTGTACACATAATGTAGTGTGTGGTCTCCCAGTTTAAATACAGGAACCTCAAATACCCAGAAGTTGTCCACAGGACTGTGAGAATGGGTCCCGAGGTGTGGAGTCTCAACCACAATACAGAAAGGTATTTACTTCACAGGCAATGAGAGTGAGCTCCCAAGGTCAGAGCTGCCAAGCTCTGATTCCAGGAAGATATCCATAGAAACTGGGCTTGGGCAGTTGGGTGGCCTAAGGCTGGGGGCCAGAATCCCGTGTATCCCGCCCCTTCCTGTATTGGAAGGTATCCATAGATGATGTGTTTGGGCAGGTGGGTGACCTAAGGCTATAGGGTAGGAGCCCTGGGTGAAAGCTGCAGGTCCCAGGAAAAAATCCACTGATGGTAGTTTCCAATTGGTGGCCTAGGACTGTGAACTCAGAGCCTAGAGAGCTGCCACTGTTGGTCCAGGTGTGTTCTGGCTGGTGGTCTAAGGCTCCAGGGTAGGAGCTTCTCAACCCTCCTCGTGTGTCACTGCTGCCAATCCCGGAAATATAACCACAGATGGTGAGTTAGAGCTAGTGGCCTAGGGCTGCAGGGTCAGAGCCCAGCTAATTGCAGCTAGTCCCAGGCAGGTCTCCACAGATTGGTGGGATTAGGCTGGTAGCAATGCCACTCATGAATCTGGGAATTTTTCCTGGTATTAGCCTGGTGGTCTGAAGATGGACTTCAAGCCATATCTCCGTAGGTTCTTTTCTCACCTGAGAAACACAGCTGTCAGAATTTTGGGATCCATACTACAGTCTGCTGGTCACCCTGTTCTAGCTGCTGAACAGATGTTCCGATACTCTGCATGGTCTGCAAGGCCATCTTGCTGAAAAACAAAACCCAAAGAAAATCTTTTTTTTTTTAGTAGTTGCATTTATTATTTCTTTATTTATTTATTTCTTATTTATGTATTTATTTATTTATTTATTTATTATTAGTTACATTTTATTAACTGTATCCTAGCTGTATCCTGCTTCCTTATTCGCTCCCAATCCCATCCTCCCTCCCTCAGCTCCTCCCTGCCCCTTTCCAAGTCCACGGATTTGGGGAGGACCTCCTCCCCTTTCCTCTGGCCCTGTTTTATCAGGTATCTTCAGGACTGGTTGCAAAGTCCTCCTCTGTGGACTAGCAGGACTTCTCATCCCTTGGGAGGTGGAAGGTCAAAGAGCCTGCCATTGAGTTCCTGTCAGAAAATCTTAAATGAATTAAAATTTCAATTCTACATTCAAAAATATTATTATGAAAGTATTTAGTTACTCATGCATAAATAAAAGTTGGCAACAACATTTATTGTGAATTTAAAAAAAATCAAGAAAAGTATCTTACAAATGAATACTTCTATGTTGTCTTTTATATTTTTACCAAATCAGTAATTTCAACAATGCATGAAGATAACCTAGAACCCCTGCACAGATGTAGCCTATGGCAGCTCAGTCAACAAGTGGGTACCCTTGTAATTGGAACAGGGTCTGTCTCTGATATGAACTCAGTGGCTGGCTCTTTGAACATCTCTCTCTGGGGGATGCAGCCTTATCAGACAAAAGAGGAAGACAATGCCGCCAGTCCTGATGAGACCTGATATGGTGGGGTCAAATGGAAGGGGAGGAGGAGTTCCACTATCAGTGGACTTGGAGAGGGCCATGGGAGGAGAAGAGGGAGGGTGTGATTGCGAGGGGATGAGGGAGGAGGCTACAGCTGGGATATAAAGTGAATAAATTACAATTAATAAAGAAATAAATAATAAATAATTTGAAATGAAGGTACTTTCATAAACAAATTTATTCTATACATTTTTTTATTCTTGACAATTAAAATTAAATATACATATTAAGTGTGTGCAGAAACTAACATACATTATGCTGTTCTCAAATGGACTTGATTATGTTAAAACTGAGTAACAAGTCAAGTTATTTACAAATACCTTGGCATTATTTTTATAAATTTACCTTATTACAGTGCTTTTTAGAAGTACTAAGTTGGTAAGATCCTTATCGCCTTTTCTAATCTGTAATCTTAACCTTTTATTTAGAAGATTCTGTATCTTCTATTTATTCATAAAACCAAATATCATACATCGAGTTTGAATACAGTGATTTTTACTGCACTCAGACAAGTTTTGTCCCTTGAGGTTTGGAATTTTGAAAAAAAACACAAAGTACCTTTTACTTGAAGTTAACTTTATTCTTTACATACATATACTGTTCTGTCACAAAACTTCTTCAGATTTTTATTCTAATGTTTACATATATATATGTACATATATACATATATATTCACAGTTTGAAAACTCAGGAGAAAATCACCAGCGGGCTTTAAAACTTTTAGTTTATATACAAATTCAACATTTTTATTGAATTTGGAAATGCAAATAATATATTGCTGGAGACCAGCCCCATGGATGGCCATATTCCTAAGAGGAGATAAGAAAATGATGAGGGAGGAGTGAGTTAGTCATCGTAGTGGGGGAATCTTGCAGTCTGACTGACTGGAGTCTGGGTACTTCTTTATTTATACAGAACTTATGTAGACAGTGATAATTTTATGTTCCTCCAAAATATAGATTTATCATTTTTTGTCCCCAGACATGTTTTAACTTCCTCTTGGCTATAAGTTTATTCATCATTGGAATAACAGAATTATCTACTATAATAATTTTCTTCATTAATCCAATAACCCAATTTTTAAGAAAAGACAAAAGTATGTTTTTGACACAGAGCCATACTTTGTTAAAATACAACAGCCCATTCTCAAGCTGTTAGTTCTCGGAGCTTCAAGGGCAATAGACAGAAAGAAAATCTCCAAGCCAGCCTGGGCAGATTGCCATGTCCCAAACAGTGTATTATCAGCTCTTAATGGTCAGAGTGCTAACTGTCATCAGGTCCAAGAAAAATCTTCAAGCCAAAGCTTCTGCATTTATTATTCAACATCTGGCATAATACAATATTACACTATATACAACTGTAGAATTTATTTATATGTCTAATCTTGGTATTATTTTGTTCCTTGGTGACAGGAAGTGACAGTGGCCCTGTACTAGCTAACTTTTCTCTATTTCCCTTAGACATGTTCATGCAAAAACAAACAAACAAAAACCCCAGCTCATTTAACTTAGGAAAGTAGGTATGAAATAAAGAAATGTTGCATAATTGGTATCAGTCACAACACTGAAGAGCATACTTCAATTCTAGTAAAGGCATTTCTTTAATTAGGTAACTTTGTAACTGTGAAATTTATTGAAACTATTTATGATGAGTAATAATGATACATTAAGTTTCCATGTTTCTATCATCCATGTTTAACAACAGATACAATGTTTTACTACTTTTACATTATCACATCAGGACTGAACATATCCTCATTCCCTAAGGCCAGGGAAGGCAGCACTGCCACTGGGAAGTGATCCAAAAGCAGGCAATAGAATCCATGTTAAAAACTGCCTCCCCACTCCTCCACAAGCTGCATGCCCCATAAGAAGACGAAGCAACCCATCGGATGATCTTTTTGATTTCCTTCCATTTGCCTGCAAATTTCATGACTTCTTTGCTTTTAATGGCTGAGTAGTATTCCACGTTGAAAATACTCAACAATTCCTGTATCCATTTTTAGTTCGGGAGTTATCTAGTTTGTCTCTAGCTTCTGGATATTACAAATAAAGCTACTATGAATGTAGTTGAGCAAATGTCCTTTTTGTATGGTAGAACATATTTTGGTTATATGCTGGATCTTAAGGCAGAAATATCCACAATTTTCTGAGAAAGCATCAGATTGATTTCCAGAGAGGCTGTACAAATTTGCACTCCTACCAACAATGGAGAAATGTTCTTCTTCACATCCTCACCAGAATATGTTGTCACTTGAATTTTTGATCTAAGCTATTCTGATGGGTGTAAGGAGGAATCTCAGAGTCATTTTAATTTGTATTTCCCTGATGACTAAGGATGTTGAGCCTATCTTTAAGTGTTTCTAAGAAATTTGATGTTCTTCTGTTGAGAATATCTGTTTCACTCTGTACCCCATTTTTAATTGAATTATTTTGTTTTTTTTTTTTTTGTGTTTGACTTCTTAGGTTCTTTATGTATTCCGGATATTAGCCCTCTATCTGATGTAGTGGAGATGAAGATCTTTTCCCAGTCTATAGGCTGTCATTTTGTTCTGTTTTCCTTTGCTTAACAGAAGCTTTTCAGTTTCAAAAGGTCCCATTTATTAATTGATGATCTTAGTACCTGAGCTGATGGTGTTCTTTCTGTTCAGGAATTTATCTCTTGTGCCAATGAGATCAATGTTCTTCCCCACTATTTCTTTGAACAGTTTCATGTTGAGTTCTTTCATACACTTGAACTTTAATTTCGTGTAGGGTGAGATATTTATACTTCCAAATGTAAACTATCACTGATTTCCAAAGATTTGTAAAAGATTTGTATTAATTTTGTAGTACAAGCATACTGCACTAACTTTTGCTATTTAATGTGTTCACAAATTAGGTTTAAATTCAGTGAATTCATCATTGTTTTCTTATTTACCATAGTTCTCAACTCATGAACTTTTTTGTGCAACAGGTTGGGCTGGCTCTCAATTTCATAGATTGTACAGAATATTCCCTCTGAAGAGGATGCACTTTTCATACAATATCCAAACTTCTTCAAATATTTGCTTAAATATTATCAGAGAGATTTGTTCTGACTATGTAATATTTTGACATTGTTGGTAATATCTTAGCCATTATCTTTCTTTACATGGTCTTATGTCTTTTTTTTTTTAAGAATACTCATACTTCTACAGATAAATGTATCTGGAACAGAGTTACGGCTTTGCTATTATGGAAGGATCCTCAAATTTACTGAATTTTATCAATTCATATATTCATTCATCATTCATTCATTTATTACAATTTATTCACCTTGTATTCTAGCTGTAGATCTCCATCATCTCCTTCCAGTCCCACCCAACCTCTCTCTTTCCCTCCTCTGCCCCTCCCTAGTACACTGATAGGGGAGGACTTCTTCTCCTTCTATCTGATCCTAGAATGTCAGGTCTCATCAGGGCTGGCTGCATCATCTTCCTCTGTGGCCTGGCAAAGCTGCACCCACCAGGGGGTGGTAATCAATGAGCTGTGAATGAGTTCATGTCAAAGACAACCCCTGATCCCTTTATTAGGGAACCCACTTGGAAACTTAGCACCCTATAGAATACATCTGAACAAGAGGCCTAGATCCACCCTGTATGGCCCTTGGTTGGAGTATTGGTTTCTGAAGGACCCCTTGGGCCCAGGTTTTTTGGCTCTTCTGAACTCCTTGTGGCACTCCTGTCCCTTACAGTTCTTTCTATCTCCCCCTTCTTTCATAAGGTTCTCTGCACCCTCCCCAAAGTTTCGCTATGTGTCTCAGCATCTGCTTTGATACCTTGATGCATAGATGTTTTCTGAGTTCCTCTGTGGTAAGCTCTTGTCCTGTTCCCTGTTTTCTCCTACTTCTCTTTTTACATTTTCACATCTTTTTAAATATTAATTTATTTTATTAATTACAAATTATTCATATTGTTTCCCAGATGTATCCTGCTTTCTCCCCCCTCCCAATCCCATCATTCCTCCCTCTTCTCCTCAAATGCCCCTTCCCCAGTCTACTGATAGGGGAGGTCCTCCTCCACTTCCATCTGACCCTAGCCTATTAGGTCTCATAAAGGTTGAATGCACTGTCTTCCTCTGTTGCTTGGTAAGGCTGCTCCCCACTCCAGAGGAGGTGATCAAAGAGTGATCTGAGTTCATGTCAGAGACAGTCCCTGTTCCCCTTACTTGGGAGCCCATTTGGAGGCTGATCTGGCATGGGCTACATCTGTGTAGGGGTTCTAGGTTATGTCCATACACTGACCTTGGTTGGAGTATCAGTCTCAGAAAAGAGTCTTGTGCCCAGACTTTTCCAGTTCTGTTGCTCTCCATTTGGAACTCCTGTCCCATCCAGGTCTTTCATCTCTCCATTCTTTCATAAAATTCCCTGCACTGTTCCCAAAGTTGGATGTGAGTCTCAGCATTAGCTATAATACCCTGCTGTATAGTCTTTCAGAGGCCCTCTGTGGTAGGCTCCTCTCCTGTTCCCTGTTTTCTCCCTCTTCCGATGTCTATCCCATCTGACTTTCTGAATTAGGATTGCCCATATCCCCCAATGTCCTTCTTCTTGCTTAGCTTCTTTAGGTGTACAGATTTTAGTACGTTTATCCTACATTATATTTCTAATCTTCACTTATAAGTGAGTATATACCATGTGTGTGTTTCTGCTTCTAGGAAACCTTACTCAGGAAGATCCTTTCTGGTTCACACCATTTGCCTGCAAATTCCATGATTTCCTTGTTTTTAATTGCTGAGTAGTATTCCATTGTGTAAATGTACCACAATTTCTGTATCCATTCCTCAGTTGAGGAACATCTGTATTGTTCCAGATTCTGGCTATTACAAATAAATCTGCTACAAACATGGTTGAACAAATGTCCTTGTTTCATAGTTGAGCATATTTTGTATATATGCCTAGGAGTTGTATATCTGGATTTTGAGGTAGCATGATTCTTAATTTTCTGAAAAAGTGTCAAATTGATTTCCAATGTGGCTCTACAAGTTTACATTCCCACCAGCAATTCTTCTTCTTCTAAGCTCTGTCCAGTTTGCCCTTCTGAATGAGGTTTCAGCCTTTTCCCAAGGGTCTTCCTTGCTGTTCACCTTCTTTAGGACTTTAGATTTTATTTTGTTTATTCTATATTATATTGCTTATATCCAGTTATAAGTGAGTATACCACATGTGTCTTTCTGCTTCTGGGTTACCTCACTCAGGATCTTTTTTGTTCTATTCATTTGCCTGCAAATTTCATGAATTCCTTTTTTTCAGTGCTGAGTAGTATTCCATTGTGTATGTACCACAATTTCTGTATCCATTCTTAGGTTGAAGGATATCTATTTGTTTCCAGATACTGGCTATTACGAACAAAGTCACTATGAAAATAGTTGAGCGAATGTCCTTGTTGTACACTTGAGCATCTTTCTGATATATGCCCAGGGGTGGTATAGCTGGATCTTGAGGTAGCACTATTCCTTATTTTCTGAGAAAGTGCCAGATTGATTTCCAAAATACTTGTAAATGATTACATACCCACCAGCAATGGAGGAGGGTTCTCCTTTCTCCATAACCTCTTCAGCATGTATCATCCCTCAAGTTTTTGATCTTAGCCATTCTGATGGGTGTATGATGGAATCTCAGTGTCATTTTGATTTGTATTTCCCAGATAACAAAAGACAGTGAGCATTTTTTAAAGTTTTTCTCTGCTGCTTGATATTCCTCCGTTGAGAATTTTCTGTTTAGCTCTGTACCACATTTTTAATTGGATGTATTGGTTTTTGAGCATTTAACTCCTTGAGTTCTTTATATATTCTTGATATTAGTTCTCTGTCAGATGTAACGATGATTTCAGAAAAGTTTTATTTTTGTTCTTTTATTGTTGCAAAGCAAATGTTGAAACTTACATGTTTAGTTTCAAACCATACAAATTAAATTCATAACAATGACTAATATTTAATGTTAACATTCTGTTGGCTTCCATAATAATTTAAATTAGACGTATGTTGTAGTAAGTTATTAATATTTACTAATGGTTTATCTTCTAATAATGCTGCTATTAATCTTCAGCAGCTCTATAACCAAATCACCACACAGAGACTGTTTTTAATTAACCTAGAACACAATGCTGGGCAATATTTACTCCCTCCTAAACCTCCAAGCCCTCAGTTTCCTAACATTTAGATTTCCCACATTATACTTGCTTTTTGTGAAATCTTAGGTCTGGTTCATGCTCCAAGTCCTCCAAGCTCTCTCCTCCAGCTCTGCTCTCTTCTCTCCCATTCTCCTCCCACTCATCTCCTGCTCTCTAGCTCCTCCTGTCTTTCCTGTCCTCTGGCTCCTCCCATTGCACAACATTGTATCTAGTTGCTTTATATTGTCCTGTTTACACAAGAGTTGAGACAGGATGCTTATAGTGAGTATCACAATGCAATATCTGGATTGAAACCAGAGAGTTGGAAATGGGGAAATCAGCATTTGAATTAACAAGGGTAAGGCATATACATTTTAAATGAACATTATACCAACAGACATAAATGAATGTGGAAGCTAAATAAATTTTAAATAATCCCAACTACCAATTTGAAAATATGTAATGCAGGTAATGCTGGCTGCTGAGGCTGAAGTGCTGGTACCCCTGCCTCTGCTGTCTCAGGCAACAAGATCTGTGCCAGTGGTGCTATGGCTCCACTCTTCCAAGAGGGAGGGATGGGAGAAGAAGGAAAGTGCCCCTCTTTGTTCACAGAGAAATCTGCTTCTGATCTGAATCAAAAAGTTCTCTACTCCTGTGGTCTTCCCCCTCCTCCGAGGAGCCACAAAGTTTATTTTCCGATTTCAGTTACTTCTCCACTCACTAATTTTGGAGTTTCAAATCCTCTGCCTTTCAGAAAACCAAAACCATTCAGTGGAAAAAAGACAACATCTTCAACAAATGGTGCTGGTCCAACTGGATGTCTACATGCAGAAAAATGAAAATATATCCATACTAATCACCCTGCACAAAACTAAAGGCCAAGTAGATCAAAGACCTCAACATAAAATCAGACACATTAAACTTGTTAGAAGAAAAAGTGGGGAAGAGCCTAGAACTCATTGGTACAGGAGACAACTTCCTGAAAAAAACACCAACAGCACAGGCTCTAAGAGCAACAATCAATAAATGGGACCTCATGAAACTGAAAAACTTCTTTAAAGCAAAGGACACTGTTGGCAGAACAAAACAACAGCCTACAGATTGGGAAAGGATCTTCACCAACCCTATATCTGACAGAGGGCTAATATCCAGAATATATAAAGAACTAAAGAAATTAAAAAGCAATAAATCAAACAGTCCAGTTAAAAATGGGTACAGAGCTAAACAGAATTCTCTGTAGAGGAATATAGAATGGCAGAGAAATACCTAAAAAGGTGCTCAAAGTCCTTAGCCATCAGAGAGAGGCAAATGAAAACGACACTGTGATTTCACTTTACCACCATCAGAATAGCAAAGGTTAAAAACTCAAGTGACAACACATGCTGTAGAGGTTATGGAGAAAAGGGAACCCTCCTCCATTGCTAGTGGGAATGTAAACGTCTACAACCACTTTGGAAATCAATCTGGTGCTTTCACAGACAATTAGGAATAATGCTTCCCCAAGATCCAGCTATACCACTCCTAGGCATATATCCAAAGGATATTCAAGTACACAGCAAGGACATTTGCTCAACCATGTTTGTAGCAGCTTTATTCGTAATTGTTAGAACCTGGAAACAACCCAGATGTCACTCAGTTGAGGAATGGATACAGAAATTGTGGTACATCTACACAATGGACTATTACTCAGCATTTGAATACAAGGAAACCATGAAATTTGCAGGCTAATGGTGGGATCTAGAAAAGATCATCTTGAGTGAGGTATCCCGGCAGCAGAAAGACACACACGGTATATAGTCACTCATATAGACCTATAAGATAGCATAAACATACTAAAATATGTGCACCTAAAGAAGATAAACAATAAAGAGCACCAGGAGTAAGATGATAAATCCTCACTTAGAAAGGGGAAGTAGGAGAAAACAAGTAACAAGACAGAAGCCTACTGCAGAGATCCTCTGAAAAACTCTTCCTAGCAATGTATCAAAGCAAATGCTGAGACTTATAACCAAACTTTCGGCAGAATGCAGGGAATCATATGAAAGAAGGGGTAGTTAGTATGACCTAGAAAGGACAGAAGCTCCACAAGGACAAACTATATCAGGGCAAGGGGTTGTCTATGAGATTGTTTCTCCAACCAAGGTCCATTTGAGGATATAACTTAGAACCCTTGCTCGGATGTAGCACATGGTAGCTCATTATCTAAGTGGGTTTCCATACTTAGCAACTATTTCTGACATGAACTCAACAACTGGCTCCCTTACCCCACCCCCAGGGAGGAACAGTCTTGCTAGGCCACAGAGGAGGATGTGGCAGCCAGTCCTGAATTTACCTGATAAGCTAGGGTCAGATTGTAGGGAAGGAGAACCTCCCATAGCAGTGGACTTGGAAAGGGACAGGGAGGAAATGAGGGAGGAGGATGGGATTGGGAGGGAATGAGAGAGGGGGTTAAGGCTGGGATACAAAACAAACAACCTGTGATTAATATAAAAAATAAAACAAATAGAAAACTATTATTTGTATATTAATTTTATAGGAAAAATAAATTATCTACAACTACATAAATAATATAAAAATAAATATGATAATTGACAAAAAGAAGTATCATAACGTGGTATTAAAAAGGAGAAAAGTTTAAAATAAGTATTAAATATTTCTTAGCATTACTATAATTTGTATATTATATAAATTTCATAATGATATATACATGTGTGTATGTATTTCTATTGTAATTGTAAGGCTTTCTCTTTGCCAAACTTTAACCTACTTAATACAATCTCAACCACTATTTTTACTTCAGAATTTATAGTTTTGTTATGTTAAAAAAAGAAGAAAATATGTGAATTGTTGTTGGTTGTGTATAGTGGTAAAATGTCATCTATTTTCCTCTCAGGAACAGTGGTGGATACTGTTCATTAATCTAGTACATAGGATATATGTCAAATGTCTCAGATAATCTTTCAAACATTATTTTAATAAGAAGAAAATGTTAAAACCACCCATAATTCCAGCTGTTTACACTTCTGTCTCCTTTTTTCTTTGCATATATGACAATGTTTATTTTGTGTTGTTTATGTGTTGTGCAAAAGTGAAATATCAGTGATGCTAATTGAAATGTAGCAAGCACAGGGAGTTTGCCAGGTGACATGACATATTTCATGTGAATTTTTATTCAGCTACAATGGTACTCTCATTTAGTAATATTATCATTATTAATACAGTAATTGTAAATTGTAATGAAGTAGTTGTAAACATATAGAAAGAAATGTTAAGTAACTAAGGTCATGATTTTATATTGAATATTTCACCTAAGCAGGAAGTATAGCACATACTACTTTGTGAACTATCTACTTTTGCATATTGATGCAACTGAAGTTGTTTTTTATTTCACTGAAAATTATATCATTAAAATTTCCCAATGTATTTAAAGTATTTTACTGCTTTGTTCATCATACCAATGCCATAATTTATAACACATTTTCCATTAGTAGGTAATTAACATATTTCTAACTTGTACTATTATTAAATGCCATGCAAAATTATGTAAAACTTGTTATATTAAGTTCAGGGTTGGACATAATTATACTCTAAACATAGAAGAATTATGAGTTAAGTAATGAAAATATAAAAGTAAAACTCATTCTTTTATTCAGTAACAAGCAATTTCTTCTATGAACCACGGAATTATCAAGCGTTACATGGGACTGAATCCAAAGGCTTGTTTGGTACCATATATGTGCATTCCAATGGTAGCTGTGTGTTCCATTTCTGTGAGTGATGGGAACTAAAAATGCTCCACTGAAACTGGATACTTATGCCAAGTTCTTGGCTTGAAACCAGAAATAGAGGGAAACATTACCTCCCACTCACAAATGTATGCTTAAAAAATGTGGCTAACTGTTGCCTGGATAAATATGTTACTTAACATAAACATCAGAACATAGAACCATTTCCTTCAAGATGCAGTACAAGCCAATACTTTAATATTTAACAATACAATAAACAATTCCATGAGATGAAGGACAAAGCACACAATTACACCAGTGGATACATAAAAAAACAAAAACAAAACAAAAAAAAAACTAAATGTTAGAGATAATTGAGAATAGGAAAAGAAATGATTGTAAGTGCCAGAAGTTTAGCAAACTTACTGTTGAAGAGTTGCCCTAAAACATGACAAAATTTCCACACATGGAATCTCAATAACATGATTACTTCAACAATACTGGCATAATGATAACACCAGTTAATATGTCAAAATGGACAGAAAAACAAAAGCATGTTTTCCCACCCCAGAGGACAAGTTACAAGTGATCAATGACTGCTGAAAAAAAATAAAGAAGCAGTTTCTTTCAGGGACAGGCTAACACATAATTTGCCCAGATTCATGTAGCCAGACTTGGATACATGCACATACACACAAAGGTGAATGGACTTAGTAGGTTATGCACGTGTGTATGCATGTAGCAAAAATAAATTATTATTGGGAAGAAAGTGTTGCATAGTTAGAGCTGAGGGAGTGGAAGAAGAGATTTAGTGCTCATGTAGAAGAGGAGGAATTCCCCTATCATTGGATTAGGGAAGAGGAATAGGGGAAGAAGATTTTTGAAAGGAAGAAGAAAAACTCCTTTGCCAGGATATTACTGTATACAATTGAATTTAACTTTAAACATTGTAAGTTTGAATACCATAACTCAATATTTTGATGAAAATACAGTGGACCATATTTATAAAGTTTATTTATAAACCATATATGGTTTATTTATAAACCATATTTATAAAGGTAGCAATTACACAGTCAAATGCATATTGATTATCTCATTTGAACAGAATAAACATTAAAAAGCTTGTGTCAAAAAAGACAGCACACAGAAGATGGAGAGACCCAAGACGGCATCGACCAGTGCATACCTTTTCGGTGGGGCACGGGATCCAAAACTCCAAAACTAGTTAGTGGAGGGGCAGCTGAAGCCAGAACATCTACATTGAGCCTTTCGGGGAGAAGGGGAGGGGAAAAATCCCTGAGCTGAGAGCATTTTGATCCAGTCACCTGCGGACTTCTCATGTCTCCAGGGACTGAGATTGAGGAATATTAATCTCACCTTCACTTCCGCTTGACCCATGCCCTGGCCTCATCCTCGGTTGAGGTGGCCTGCAGTAGCCACTGCTCTAAGCACGAACCAACCCGCTCATTAACTGCAGTCCTCCTAGTTCCACAGCTTCAGGAGGTTGCTGTGTTGGCTTCCCAGCAGGCCTCTCTATGAGACTCCCAGGTCTGCAGGCAGCTGTACAGGCTCCTCAGGGTATCCCAACACACAACGGAAGCAGCCTCCCAGGTCTGCTGAAGCTGAAGCATAGTGGCAGCTAGCCCTAACAGGAGCCTCCGTACTCCCTGACTGAGACAACATAAGGGGCTACACCAAGTAAGGGTCTCCCTGCCCAGTGGAAAAACGGTGAACACCACTGAGCTAACAGATCTCCTACATTGTCATTTGCCTCTGCAGGACCATATTGGAGAGAAGAGAACAGAGGGAAGTGCTGTCCTTTCTGATTAGGCTTGTTAGCTAGTGAGAGCACCTTCAAATGAGTGCTTGCAAAACCCCAGATACATGGTGTCACTCTTTGCTATCAGCTAGACATCGAATCCCTCCCACCCACACACCCAATGTGGATAACATAGAGATTCTTCGGTAAGTTTTCTCAACATTGAAGCCCCTGTTCTTTGTGTCTACCAGTGGAGTACAGGCACACAATTCCTGCAGCCCAGACAGATCTGAGTACCATGAAGAAAGCAAGACAGGCCTGTAGCCACTAAGGTTTTCAGGGCACCTGCTCATGTGCATTGTATCCACGAACAAGCACCAGCACCCACCTCCCCTCCTGTCCTTAAGCCACACAGTCCAGGGGTCTACATGCTCTAGCACCTTGTCCTTCAAGGCAGACTTACACTTGCTCACCCGCACTTGTACACCTGTGACTGTGACTGGTACCCCCTTAGCTACAGCTGAAACACCAACATCTGCTTTCAAACTGGTAAACCTCTCTCATCTTTCTGAAGAATACTTCAGAAACCAAAGAAAGACAGACCTAATCTAAAGTACAGACTCCAGGAACAAACAGTGAAGGTTACAGATAAACAAATGGCTAAAAGTCAGCATAAGAACACAGTCAACATAAATCAGGACATCCTGATAGGCTACGAACAGAGGAAAAGGGAGGAGGACCCCCCATATCAGTGGATATGGGGAGGGGGATGGGAGGAGTTGAGGGAGTGAGCTACAGTGGGAATACAAAGTGAATAAACTGTAATTTATAAAAAAAAATACATTTTTAAAAAATAAAAAAAAAATCAGGACATCATGAATTCACGAGAAACCCCCAAAATAAAGGGACATGCTAATACACCAGAAACACAGGAAAATGATCTCAATTCTAGGCTTATCCAGATATTTGAGGCACATGAAGTGGAAACAAAGAACGCTCTCACAGAAATACAGGCAACTACATCCAAACAAATAGGGGCACAAGTAGAGGCAAAATGAGTGCCATATAGAGAGGAAATGAACAGAAAAATAGAGGTTATCATGGAAAAACAGGAATCCACATTCAAACAGAAGAAGGAAATGGTTCAAGACCTGAAACAGAATTAGAATCAATAAAGAAAACACAAATAAAGAAAACCATGGAGACAGAGAATTTAGAAAAAAAAGATCATGAACAACAAAAGTAAGCATCACCAATAGAATACAAAAGATGGAAGACAGAATCTCGGCACTGAAGATAGACTTGCAGAAAATGATACATCTCTCAAAGAAAGAGTAAAATTGAAAAAGTTTCAAACAGAGAACATCCAAGAAATCAAGAACTCCATGAAGAGATGAAATGTAAGCATAATAGGAATAGATGAAAAAGAAGATTCCAGGATCCATGGTCCAGAATATTTTTTAAGAAAATTGTAAAAGAAAATTTTCCTAACTCAAATAAAGACATGTCAATAAACATACAAGAGGACTTCAGAGAAATAAATAAACTTGACCAGAAAAGAAATTCCTCAAGTTACATAATAGTCAAAACACTAAATGTACAGAACAAAGAAAAAAATACTAAAGCAGGAAGAGAAAAAGGCCAAGTAACATATAAAGTAGACCTATCAGAATAACACCAGAATTCTCAACAGAAAATATGAAAATCAGAAGGGCTTGGGCAGATGTCATACAGCCTCTAAAGGACCATGATGCCAACCAAGATTACTGTACCCAGCAAAGCTTTTAGTCAACATAATTGGAGAAAACAAAATATTCCATGACAAAACTAAATTTAAACAATATCTACACAGCAACCCAGCCCTACAGAAGACACTAGAAGTAAAACTCCAATGCTACAAAACAACTACACCCAATAAAAAACAGGAAATAATTTCACAACAAAAAATTAAAAGAAAACAATCATTGAAGAACAACCAATTCCACATTAAAAGGAACTAACATTCATTGGTCACTATTATCTATCAAGATCAAAGTACTCAACTCTCCACTAAAAATACACAGACTAACTAATGGCTATGAAAATAGGATTCAACATTCATCTTCATCAAGGAAACACACCTCTACAACAAAGATAAACACTACCTCAGGGTAAAGGGCTGGAAAATATTTTACAAGCAAATGGACCCAGAAAACAAACTGGGGTAGCTATCCTAAAATCCAATAAAATGTTATTTCAACCAAAATTATTTTTAAAAAAATGATAAAAAGGAACACTTCATTCTCATCAAAGAAAAAATCCACCAGGAGGGCATCACAACTCTGAACATCTATGTCCCAAATTCAATATCAGCTACATTTGTAAATGAAAAAAATATTAAATCTTAAATCAGACATCAATTCCAACACCTTAATGCTGGGATACTTCAACACTCCACTCTCACTAAGGGACAGATCGTCTAGACAGAAGCTAAATAGGGAAATAATGACTCTTACAGTGGTCCGAAATTAAATGGACCTAATAGATGTCTACAGAACTTTTCACCCAAGCTCTAAAGACTATGTTATCTTTTTGGCACCTCATAGAACCTTCTCAAAAATTGACCATAGAGTTGGGCACAAATCAAGCCTAAACAGATACAAGAAGTTCAAAATAATCCCTTGTATCCTATCAGAACACCATGGCCTAAAACTAGACCTCCACAACAACAGAAATAACAAAAAGCCTACATACACATGGAAACTAAACAACTCTCTTCTCAAAGACTGCTTTGTCAGGGGAGAAATGAAAAAAAAATTAGAGACTTCGTAAAATTCAATGAAAATGAAGGCACAACTTATGGGACACAATGAAAGTAGTGCTAAGAGAAAAGTTCATAGCACTAAGTGCCTCCACAAAGAAGTTGGAGACATCTCATACATGAAACTTAGCAGCATACCTAAGAGTCATACTATATTGTGGAGTTGGTGGTATTACTGTGTTTCAATGCTGGTTTTCTTTTAATTTTTTGTTGTGAAATCATATATTTCCTGTGTTCTCTTGGGTGTAGTTATTTTCATTGCAGAGTTTTCCTTCTAGTATCTTCTCTAGGGTGGGTTGCTGTGTAGATATTTTTTAAGTATAGTTTTGTTATGGAATATTTTTTCTGCATTTATGTTGATTGAAAGCTTTGCTGGGTATAGAAGTCTTAGTTATATCTGTGGTCCCTTAGAGTCTGCATGATATCTTCCCAGGCCCTTCTGGCTTTCATAGTTTCTGTTGAAAAGTCTGGTTTTATTCTGATAGGTCTATCTTAATATCTTAGTTGGCATTTTTCTCTTGTTGCTTTTAATAATTTTTCTTTGTTCTGTAGATTTAGTGTTGTGAATATTATGTGACATGAGGAGTTTCTTTTCTTGTCTAGTCTATTTGGTGTTCTGTAGGCCTCTTGTTTGTTTATCAACATGTCTTTCTTTGAGTTGGGAAATTTTTCTTCTATGATTTTCTTGAAAATATTTTCTGGACCTTGGAACATGGAATCTTCCTTTTCATCTATCTCTATTATTCTTAGATTTCATCTTTTCATGACATCTTTGATTTCTTGGATGTTTTGGGTTTGAAACTTTTCTGATTTTACTTTTTCTTTGAGAGATGTATCAATTTCTGCAAGTCTATCTTCAATGCCTGTGATTCTCTCCTCTATCTGTTGTACTGGTGATGCTTACCTTTGTGGTTCCTGATCTTTTCTCTAAGTTCTTCAGCTCCAGGGTTTTCTCTGGGTGTGTTTTCTTTCTTGATTTTAATTCTGTTTCCATGTCTTGCACCATTTCCTTCTTCTGTTTGAATGTGGATTCCATGTTATCATGATGGCCTCTATTTTTTGGTTCATTTCTTCTCTTCATGCCACTAATTGTGCTTTTACTTGTGTCTCTATTTGTTTGGCTGTAGCTTCTTGTATTTCTTTGAGATATTTGTTTGTTTCCTCTCTTTTGCCTCTACTTGTGCTTCTGCCTCTGCATTTATTTGTTCGGCTGTATTTGCCTGTATTTCAAGAGCTTTTTTCATTTTCATTTTATGTGCCTCTAAAGTCTGGGTAAGCCTAGAATTGAGGACATTTTCTTGTGCTTCTGATGAATTTACATGTCCATTGATTTATAGGGTTGCTATTGAAGCCATGATATCCTGATATTTGTTGGATGTGTTCTTAAGCCAACCATTCGCCATATGCTTATCTGTAAACTTCGCTGTTTGTTTCTTGAGTCTGTAATTAAGACTGGGTATGTCTTTCTCTGGTGTCTGGGGTATTCTTCAGGAAAATGAGAGAGGTACATCTGTTTGAGAGTGGATGTTGGCGTTTCAGCAATAACTAAGGGGGGAAGGTCGCAGGTACAGTCTGGCAAGTGCAGACCAGCAAGTGGAAATGTGCCTTGAAGGACAGGGTGCTAGAGCATGTAGATGCTTGGAATGTGGGGCTTAAGTGGAAGAGGAGGTGAAGGTGCTGGAGCTGTTCACAGGTACAGTGAGCATGCGCAGATACTCTGAATACCTAAGTGGACTACAGGGACTATCTTCCTGGTATTCAGATCTGTCTGGGCTATATCTCCTCTTCTATTCCTCAAAAAAGAAGAGTCCTTCCCTACCAACTCACCCCAGCTCATCAAGTCCCATCAAGATTTAGCACATCCTCTTCTCTGTGGCCTGGCAAGACAGCCCACCAGGTGATAGTGATCCAAACAGAGGCAAGAGAGTTCATGTAATAGACAGCCCTACTCCCCTTACATGAGGACTCCCAATGAAGAGTTCCTCATAACTACATCTGTGTGGGAGCCTTAGGCTCCAGTCTATGCATGGTCTTTGGTTGGTGCTTCGGTTTCTTGTACACCACACAATTCACAAATAAGACTAGGAGACAAGGATCTCATCTCGATTGCCTGCTCCTTGTTCACTTCTCCCTAATGGGGTGACCTAGCCAGCCTACAGAGGAAGAAGATACAGGTTGTCCTGATGGGACCTGATAGAATAAGTTCAGACAATAGGGGAGGAGGATTTTCCCTATCATTGGACTAGGAGAAAGGAATAAAGTAGGAAGAGGGAGAGAGAGTGGGATGAGGGGGAGATGAGAGAGGAGGCTACAGCTGGGATACAAAGTGAATAAATTGTAAATTAATAATAATAACAACAATAATAACAATAAAAGTGTTATTGGTCTGTGAATGTAGCATTGGTAGCTTCTCCTTCACGTTTCATACTCTCACCTACTATTGGGAGCTGACTAAATTTCCAGCAGCCAGCATTGAGTTTTCCTACTGAGCAATCCTTAAGTTCAATTACACTACTATTGCTTTCCATTAGGATAAAAGTGTCACTATCGTACCATTGGAGATCTAACCATGATTCTGATCATTGTTGTGTGTTGGTATAAACCTCTTTAGGAATATCATATCAATTAACTTCCTCCCTTGATATCTTTCAAATCATAGATAAATGCTAGTATATAAAGTCTTACTGTGATCAGTACCTTGTGAACTTCTTTTTTCTTTTAAAGTTTTCCTAATAATGGAGAATTTATTATTTATATTTAAAATTAGAAAAAAAATAATCTTTATCTATATAAGTCAGAAAGTTTGGTAAGAAAGTCCATTCAATCAGATTGACTTGTTAGTAAAAATAGAATATACAGGAGTCACATGCTAGAAAACATGTATGAATAACCTCCACAAATCCAAGGATCTCCAACGCTAATTCAAGCTACAACCAGTCATACAGAACATTGCATATATTCTCCTCTAGTTGTTGCCTAAGGACTGAACATGAAAGAAATCAGAAACATCAATGTGTATCCTGTGAGAGAAACACAAAGAAATTAAAGCAAAGAAATGGTTGATAATCATTCCCTTTGTCTTGGTCATGACTAGGTGATTTGTATATAACAACTCTCAGTTCTCAGTAATCTGATCAAATAAATTTCATACTAAAAGTCTGATGCAGATGATCTTGGTTTCCCTGTTGTTTGCACTTTTCTTTCTGGTGAATTCATAAGTAACACTGACTGCATATTGTTGCTGTCTTATTTAAAAATCCTTTAAAATTGTGTGTTGTATAATAAAAATTATTCAGTTTGTAGGCATTTTAGCCTAGATTTAAAGTGAATAGGGGAGTGTGTGTGTGTGTGTGTGTGTTATGCTTCCGTGCATTCAAATAAGTACATTGAATCATTTAATGTGAACATATAAGACTGGAAAAATCATGTTTTCTTTTGAAGCTGTCACCAAAAAGAAGGGGGTGAATATCTAACTGTATATGTAGCTTGCAAATGACATAAATAAGTGAATTTTACATATAGAATACCTGGGACTTGATGAAATTCACAAGAATAATCAGAGAATTTATTTTTGAAGAGTGGCCACAAAGGGATTCGGAGCCAAATTTGAGAAGAAGGAGGAATGAAATAAACATACATAAATATGTATGGGCAGTGATAATTAAAAACCTAGATTTAATTTGTGGCTGTTGCACCTAGAGTTTCTTTCAAACAATGTGTGTAATCACATTCGCAGGATTCAAATATTCACACATAGTCAAATAGTGAAGTAATTACTCTGTACTAGTATGATACAGATAAAAAATTATATCTTAATCCTATATAGATTTTAGAGAAATTTTCACATGACAACAAGGCTGCTCTGGCAGGGAATCACATCAAAAGATGGAAGTCTGTGTGATCCAGGTGAAATATAAGCATACCCTTAATACATAACTTTAATCCCTCCTACTGGAATACAGACACACCCTTATTACACAGCTTTATCCCCAAACAAAGACAACTAATTGAGCAACAGACCAAGCAATGAATCAGAAAAAAAAAATTGACAGATAGTCAGAGATAGGATATTCTCAACTCTCACAAGAACCAACCAGAAGGAGAGGCTAAAGAACAGTGCAGAGAGATTGAGGGTTGAGTTGAGTTCCCTGTAATTTGGTTGAGTGCAGTTGAGTTCAGTTGAGTTTGTTGCAGCTGGGTTTGGTCTAGTTCAGTTGACTGCAGTAGAGTTCATGTGTTAGTCACGTCCAGTTCATATTATTCAGAAGCATTTTTCCCAAGCAGAGCAATTCAGTGAGAAGCCAAGAGAAGCCAATTTGAATCAGTAAGCTTGGAGAAAGTTTTGAGCCAGAACAACTGATTTTAACCAGCCAGCTAGTGTTCAGGAAAAACAAAACAAAAGAAAACTAGTAAGGGTGAGCTTATTCAGCAGTAAGTCTTGGAGGCTGGTATCATTCTAGGCGTAGGTTAGAAGAGGAGGCTGGAAACTGAAGACTTCAAAGTCCAGATTTATAGAATATTACATTGTATGGAGTATAGAAGCTACCAGGCCTTGGCATAGGGACACCTAGAAACTAGATGGCCTAGCCCAAGCAATGTATTTTTAAAGATTGAGTAAGCCTCTCAATCCATCATCTGAAGATACAAAACCAACATGTACATAGATTTACTTTTTTCTAATTTTTGAGAAATTTATACATTGGTTCTCTATTTACATTATTTTCACACTTCTTTCTCCCACTTCCAAGTCCCACCTTGTACTCCTCATTTTTCTTGTAAATTTATGACACCTTCTATATTAATTATTTCAAACCTATATGCACAAACACACACACACACACACACACACACACACACACACACACACACACA